>NC_045141.1:9008105-9308105 GCF_008831285.2 Nymphaea colorata | reverse complement strand
ACAACCCGACCCACTCTTGGGCTCGAGCCTCTGGTTCGACGGATCCCAACCTGCCCCCTAGCAGTTTCGGCTCCACCTTAAAAAGACTAGGAAACAGGACAATCATCTCATTAATAACTCACTTTATAAGCCCTTGAAGATCTCTCTCAATCTTCAATACGAGACTTAATTTTTGGGGTGTTACAATTCACCCCCCTTAAGGCACACGCGTCCGCGCGTGTAGGACCTTAGGTCTGAGTGTTGAACCGGCTTTAATACCACTGTAACAACCCAACCCACTCTTGGTTTCGGGCCCCTGGTTCGACGGATCCCAACCCGCTAGTTGTCATCATATGCTAGACTTCCCATATAATGTGAAACTTTGATGGCCTTGTCACCTGTTGGTTGACCAAATTTATTAATTCCCATATTGAGTGTCCCGGTGGGGGAGGGGGGAGGGGCAGCTTTGCAACCTTTGAATGCCAATGTGGGTCACATTTCCCTTGTTTCTTCTTTGATGTTGAAAGAATAAAAAAAATTAACGAAAGGCCTGTATAAGTAGGGATGTCAATATATCCGATTTGAATCGGATATCCGACCGATCCGATCCGAAAAAATCGGATATGGATAAAAATTTAATATCCGATTAAGAAATCGGATCGGATTCAGATTTAATAAATGACATCCGATCGGATTCGGATTCGGATTCGGATATACATGAATATCGGATTGGATGCGGATACGGATTTTGATTGGACTCATTTTTAGACAAATATCCTCTATCTAATACTTGAAAAATGGCAAAATCCGGTTCAAAATTCGGATTCGGATTCGGATATAAATATAAAAATCGGATTCGGATTGTAAAATCGGATTTCGGATTCGGATTCGGATATGACTTTGGTTTATTCGAATTCGAATCCGAATCCGAATCCGAATATATGAATATCCGAAAAAGCGGATATGGTTAAAGATGTATCCGATCCGAATCCGATCTGTTGACATCCCTATGTATACGAACTTGACAAATATTTAAAAAGAGTATGCAATAAAACATCTATAGAAGAGCTTGCAATGTCATCATGTGGTTGGTTGGGTATACCAACTATTGGGTAAACTTAGTCCTTAATCACAAAATTATCATAGTCATAAGATAATGTCAATAAGAAAAAAAATCTTTTCAAGATGCAGACAATAAAAAGTTGGATGGAATGCAAGCACATTTTAATAATAACACTGTATAATAATAGAAATGTAAATGGAACAATTACGTGAGGAGTTTAGCTATAGATCAGATTCAACATTCTTGAATAACAATGTTGCACAACATTTTTTTTTAAAAAAAAGTATACTAGCTCTCTATCATCAATAAAGTCTTCTTCTTTTGCTCTTTTACATTGAAGTCAAGGCACGCCGTCAATAAATTCTTCTTCTTCTCTTGCTCTTTTTTATCAAAGTCCATATCAACAAAAATGTCATCATCCTCATTGTCAATATGTAGTTTACTAGCCCAACATGGTTCAAATAATCAAAGCTCGCATCATTGTTTACATGCACATCTTGTTGCATGTCAAACAAATCTCTTGTTCATGTCTCAAATGACAGCTTGCCAATCAATGTATATAGGGTCATGTCTCTAGTGCCTTTAGCAGCATTAATCAAATCAAAGACTATACTAAATGTTTGAGATAACAAGTTCTTATTGTTGCCATGTTCCTAAAATACCCTAATTTTGAGAAAAAAGTGGTTTTATAAAACTATGTAGGTTATCATAAAGTGGAGCGTATTAACTGAAAGAAAGTGCATTTGGAACCTAGGGACGCAATTGATTATCTCTATCATCATTGATCCATGCAGCGAGTCCTATATCTAATATGAATGCGTGTGCACTAGGTCTAGACAGAGTTGATATCTAGTTGCTAAGGTTTTAGGAATGTAGACGAAAGGAAATCTATGTCTAAAATCTAAATAATTATGATCCAAATCTGAGTTCAAGATTTAATTCAGGAACAATCCAAAGCTGTAATTTATAAAATCCAATTCAAGGTTCTAAATCTGATGGTTTGAAATTGGGGTTGAGACGTAAAGTTGAGATCTAAAATCCAAATTGGAGTCCAATCCTTCATAAGATCTAAGATAATGATCCAGACTTATTAAAATCTGCATCCTAAATTCCCAATGTGAGGTCTAGTTGGAAATCCAATTGACTAATATGGATCCAAGATGTGATCAAGTTCAAATCCAAATTCGAAGGTCTAAAATCTAATTCACAAGATCTAGATCCATTCAAGATTCACATGGCTACAACCTAGGTAGGATAAAGGTTTTAGCCTATTCCAACATAAGTGAGGATCAGATTTGTCGTAGTGGGCTTGATGTCAAATCTTAGTTGAGACATTGAGTAAGCTAAACATGTTTCAGGTTTCTTCAATCTATGGGTTTACATCTCAAACAACTTTGAACCTAGGGTTTTCAAAAGGATGTGTAAAAACAAGTTCAATTTTGAGGATGTGAAGTCCAAAACTATGTTTTTGAAAACATGTATCCTTATAAAAGTTAGTTCAGACCAAGTGCACGTAAGGACTATTGTCGCATGCATGTAGTTGATAATCTAAGCTGATTCTCACATGGACCTAATTCTAAGTGAATGTTTTGACATCAAATTCCTGATACAACGTGAAAGAAAATTATATGAATGCATGTCAAACATTGAAAATGTAGCAAAAACTAATTATAATATGCATGATTTTGCAAATGAAACCCATGTAGAGGCTAGGCTACATAAGAAACACATGTGCGAGGACTATTCTCATGAGTCACATGATGAGTTAGCTTGAGTACCTTCGTGAATTTGAATGCATGTTTTATAACCAAATGCTGCATTATAGTGTTAAAAATCAAACCGAATATTCATATTAACAAGAATATAAACTAACACATCAAATTATGAATTTCAAGGCTAGACAACTTAGACTAAGGTTCAAATACATTAAGATACCATAAACAAACCCAATTATGTCTAAAATACCAGGAAAATCAAGACTAGATGCTGAACTTGGATTTCACATCGGTTAACAAGCAGAAACATGAAAATTTGGGTAAGTCTGGAAATCAGGACAACTCAACTTAGTGGTTGACTTGGACAAATTCAAACACTAGGTTAACCGTATTGGATTGTCATGAAATTTGGTAAGAAGATTCTTTATACATGGCATAATCAACTCCAAGTTGTATAGAATTTTTTTTTTCAAATTTGAAAGACAAATGACCAGAAACCTATGACACAAATGACCAGAAACCTATGACATAAATATAAAATTATAGAAAACATAGCAAGTAAAACAGGTTAACTTCCATATTTGGTCAGACTACATTCATATCAATTCAACCTGGATTGATCTGAAAATTAGTCTTCAGGACAACTCAACTTAGTGGTTGACTTGGACAAATTCAAACACTAGGTTAACCGTATTGGATTGTCATGAAATTTGGTAAGAAGATTCTTTATACATGGCATAATCAACTCCAAGTTGTATAGAATTTTTTTTTTCAAATTTGAAAGACAAATGACCAGAAACCTATGACACAAATGACCAGAAACCTATGACATAAATATAAAATTATAGAAAACATAGCATGTAAAACGGGTTAACTTCCATATTTGGTCAGACTACATTCATATCAATTCAACCTGGATTGATCTGAAAATTAGTCTGCAGCCTCTTGGAAAAAATATTAATGGGATAAAAAAGTTACAACATTGCAAACTTAGAATAGAAACACAAATGACGCATAATACTACAAATAGAATTGAATTAATGACTTTGTAACCACATATAGAATCATAAAAAAGTATAAAATCAACTCGTTTTAAAATTGAGCTGTAACACAAATGCATAGAAAAAATTGTATAGATAACTCTTCCAAATAATTTTTAGCCCAAAAGGATATCTAAATTAAGATCTAACGAAGAATTTGGATCTAGCACTTGGATCAAAAGTCTAGATCGATATTTGATTGGTAAATTTTGATCTAGATTTGTGAAATTGAATGTTTGGATCTAAATCAAAGTAGATTATAGATCTAAGTTCTAATATTTTGATCTAAAACAAGGGTTTGACATCTAGGCACCCAAACTAGGCTCAGTGTGGGTGTTGTCGACTCAAGTCAGTATTCAGGAATTGGACCTAGGCTTGATCTAGCTTTGGGCTTAGCTAGATGCAGGTCAGATTAAGCTCGTGTCAAATTGGGTTTAGTTTTGGTTAGATAAGTTCAATCATGTTTGAACCAAGTGGAGCTCAGTTCTAAGCAGACTCAAACCCTATGTAAGCCTTACTGGGCTTAGGTTTGGCACATGAATATCCTAAGCTAGGTTCATGTAACTCCAAATGTAGATTTATATAAAAAAAAATGTATGCATATATAAATGGGATCTTTACTCGTGGCATGGAGATTAGGTAAGCAGTCTGACCATACCAGGGCAGAGACTGAGTGTAAGAATATGATCCCCACTTAGTTCGAGCTGATTTGCTCAAATGACCTAGAAATAGTGATCAAACATGTAAGAATGGGGGACTTCAAGTATCATTCACCTAATATTGGAATTTAGCCTTGAAAATTGAAAGTAGAGCTAAAAATACTAATCCTAAGAATATCCTATTGTGGGTAAAATACGGTCTATAGGTATTCTAATGGTGAAAAGGGTGGAAAAATAAGGGAAATTGGCCATTTCTAACCAAATATAAGTGAGTAAACATGTTCTAAGAGTTACCAACAACTTGTAGAGATAGAAATAACCTTGGTTGACTTATGTAACACAATTATCAGGATTTTCATGAATTTTTTTGTAAAATTAGGAAACATGGAGGTGATTAAGAGAAAAATGGTAATTTTTCTAGGTACTGACAACCTATGGTGCTATAGGTCTTGGCATCAGATAATTAGGGTGTATAATTTGCTCTAGTTTAGTTTATGGCCTCTACATTTAAGATTCTATTAAAAACCCAGTTTAAAATCCCCTTTATTTGGGTAAAATGGTCATTTATACTGATAAAAACTGTGGGGTGCCTATATAGAGACATCTGGCTTCCTTGCTCACTTCATTAACTTGGTTGATATAGCAATTGAACATATTATAATGGACAATATTAGCAAAAAATAGTTTGATAATGAAAAAGCATGACAATGTAATGTTGTTATTAAACTTATATATTTTCTTAGCCAATCTTATAAAGGAACCTTATACATGTTTTCAATTTCACACACTAAGGTTCTACAACATTGCCTTATTAATTCCTTCAGGTGAAGTCTACATGGAAAATCATTTTATATGAGTAACAATATTTTGTAACCATCTATAATATCAAAAGCCGTTCTTTTTCCTAGGAAAATGAGCAAGTGCTTCAAAATTAAATAGTATGTACTTATGTGCCTATCACAATGCAGTTTTGTCCAAGGTAGTTGAATCAGTTTTCACAATGCATGACCCTTTCTCGAATCTACAGTTATCCCTTCATTACTTCTACTACAACATCATCATTTCTATGTGGATGATTTAACATTGACTTCATGTTATCAAGGTACTATGAACAAAAGATCATGCACTCTTCAGCAAAGTAACCCTCAGTAATAGAACCTTTTGATTGACTTTTACTTCAAACATATGATTAGTAGTATTAAAAGAACATTAGTAGTATTAATAATATTAAAAATAACAAATATTACAAAGCCACATGTATCTTTCGATGGGATACATTTAGTGATAATGCACTAGACCACCTAATAGTGCTTACCTTGCCAAGTGAATAGGTAAGTGCACCACAATGTCATAGAAAATTAGAAGAGATATCCTTTCAAGATGACACAATGTAATAATAATTGTTCTTCCGATTGGGTTAGATCATTTTTATTCAACACTTTTGAAACCAGCTCTTTATGGAGATCACATACTCTATAATCACAGAGCTCACATTTTTTTATATTGATATTCACATAATTAATGGAAGAAATTAGTGCATTATCATATGGCAATCATGACTTTTAAGTCTAGAATATTTGTGTTCTTTTGTGTGCATGCATTGAGAAAAGTTTGCAAAGTAGATCTACAATTGTGATATCTTTTAGTACTACGCAAAAAGTGTCATTCTCTTTCTTGTGCATCGAGAAACATGTTGGAGACAAATGAACTCTATTAGAATGACCAAGTTGTAGTGGGTGAAGCGAATGCCTTATAGACATTGCTTCCAAATCAATCCAGTCATACACGTTGCCTTTTGTCTTGCTGTTTATATTGAAGAGTGTCCCAATGAAGTTTTCACATACATTTTCCTCTATGTGCTAATCATAACTGAAAAAAATGCATTTTTTCCTCCAATTGTATGACAAATGTTGAGCAGGAACCTTTAGCCTAAGCTGAATGTTGATACATTAAACATCATGTAATGCATCTGTTGCAGAAAGTATGATAGAGGCAGACCTCACTTCGATAGTTCCATCAAAAGAACGTGCATCTTGACGACATCGATGGTCCATTGGCAACCACTGGTGGTGTCAAAGTTGTTTATTAGAACCGTGGAGGCAATAGAAACCTGTATCCTTATTGCCAAAGACAACTAAACTGACCTTTAGTGCTCTACCCAGACATATTTTCATACGTAAAACAATTATTAATCATCTACAAGAATGCTGCAAGTAGTTAAAATGTTTCTCATTTTGATGCATCATATGTCTCCACCCTAACCTCCCACAATTGTTTCAATTCTTCTATAAGTGGCTGTAGATACAAATCAATATCATGTTTAGAATTATTGAATAAGCAGTGTGAGTATGAAATAAGGTTGCTTCATGCACATCTAAGAATGCCAATTGTATGAAGTTAGCATAATTGTCCACGTGTAATGAGTTTTATTCATTGTCATAAAAGGATTGAAGCCATCACATGATTATGAGTATTAGAGGCAAGGAAGCCTAAATTTTCAGTAATTCTTTTCATCTCATGATAAGATTTTGATAGCTTTTTTCCTTTAAGAAATGTTGCTTTCAACAATTCAAGTAACATGATGAATAGCTTGTTGCTCCATCCAATAAGCATTATATTTGAAAGAGCCGAACTAAGAAAGACAATTATTGAACCGTGTAAAACATGTGTGTAGTTCTTGGCCATGCATCCTCCTATAACTTATTAAATGATTCAAAATTTGCGGTATGACTATTCCTAGAATCGTGTTCATCTTCATCTAACCAATATCTAAGCTTGATGTTTTAAAGATATCGTGCAACAATTCATGCATCTCATCGTCCTCTGATTCATCAGGTGCATTATCAATATTAACTATCGATGTTGTAAAAGGTTCTTCGTGATGATACCTTTGAGTGTGACCTGCACAGATTCTATTACGTATTGTATGATCAAACACTATCTATAAAGATCAATATGAGAAGTTGTATTTTGTGCCTGGACATTTGATCCATCCATTAGCCTTTGGAGCATTCACGAAGGGCAAATAATATAAATTCTATTGTTCCATTTACATATTCATTACTTGACCTACCAAACATAATAATGGCCATCATCATTATAAAGTCTTTGATAAAGTTACTTAAAAGTCAACTTTACCTCCCTTTGTTCATCCAACTTCTTCTGACATTGAAATGAAAATAACTTGGCAAAGCAAAATTTTTTAATCTGAAATGATTGATAGGAATTAGCAAAACCCATTGAGTTGCCATAGCCTAGGACATCATTTGTTGTCTTGAAGTTCTCATCTATATATATATATATATATATATACATATTAAATGACTCCTTAGGGTTTGAAGTTGAGTTTAGCAGTACCCACCTTTTTACCTTCTAGAAAAAGGTTGGGAACTTCTCAAAAGCAATGTTGGTGGCTGATAACCACTCAACTGAGGTACGATTAGAATAACGATGGTGTTTCCATGTTGTTGGTTACTAATAGGCCTTTATCAAATTTTCAAATTTCTTTCATATGAAATATGCAATGTGATGATTATTCTTTGCAAAATTTCTCCTTCATTCTAACTGTTAAGTGAGTATATTGTTTTTACAATTTTTTATATGAAAAAATGGTATGTAGCCTTTTGCATGCTGAATTAGGCTTCTGATTGAGTATGTAAGTGAGAAATACATGTACATCAACATTGGCTGACAGTATTATATTTATACGGAAACACACAACATTTGTTGTTCTAGATTAGGTTAACTGCAAGGTCGATCATTGCTGCATGCAGACCTGCCAAGTTACTTTCAGGAAGATCTGCTGGCAGATTTGGCGGGAGGGCCTTTCGATTTGTTCCCATGAGTCCTCTAAGATATAGAAATGAAGTGCAATTTCCTTTCTCATTTTACAATTATGGTACTTTAAAGTTACTTAAGATTTGTTTTGATTGCTAATTCCAAAACTGCACCATATCTGGAATGACCCTTTGTATCATGATTGTGCATGCCCTTGTCAGTGTATAGGCAGGGCCAATGTTAATCGTTACGTATCATGTCAGCTCTTTGTAAAAACTATACCTGAGTAGATGCTCAATATTGGCTTGCCTCCTCATTTTTCAGCCTATATTTTAAATTAGTCTGAACTTGGTTTTGTTTAGTAAGACAACCATAACAAATTTAATATTATAGACAGACTCTCCATTTTATAGTGAAATGCTTCACCTGATACTGACAGTTAGGATCTTGGTTATGCAATTCCATTGGCCTATACATTTCAGTTTGAAGCATATAAGTAATCTCACGACCATTTTTTTATGTTTATCCTGGTTGCTTTTTCTCATGTCAATGTAAACTATAACCACTTTTTATCTAAAATAGTGTACAAAACCTATATATTTGTTCCTTAATATGTATACTTAATCCTCCGAAGCTTTTAGGTAGGCAGTCTTATGATTTACTTGCTGAAAGAAAGTTAACAGTTATCAAGCTCTTCAGCTTCATGATGGAAATTTTGGCTTCTTTCATGATATATATGCAGGTTGCTGCAGCTAGTGCACCCGCCGAGTACACTTTGTCCTTGGTTTGGGACAAGTTGTTGACATCAATCATGCTTTGATAGCAGAGCAGAAGTTGTGAAACAATTTGGCAGTCGTAGCAGGTGATGAAGCGATGACTGTCCATTTGAAACGCTCATGTCACTATGGCAAAATTGCATGAAAACCAAAGAATATGTTTCATGATGTAATACTCCAGAAAAGAATATGAGGTGTTGATATTCAACAAGAAGTGTTTTTTAAATTCTCAACTCCTAAAGTAGTACAGTTACAAGAGTTTTTTTTTTTTGGGCTTTGAAGCATAACCATGAAATTATATATCGCAAGATTATTAGCTTATTCTTTGTCACTCATTAGTTGTCAATGTTGCTACTAGAAAAAAAAAAAAAAAACCTATACAGGTTTAATAAATCACCTTCCAGGATCTTTCACTGGGTGAGAAATCATAACATAGATAGGAAATTCCTAATATATAGGAACACGGGAAAATTCAATTGCCGACAGCTTAGGAGTTGTCGACTTATGAATTGTGACAGGTCTTGTGGGTCTTTGCCAATTGCTCTAGTGGGTCTTTGCTTACGGCTTTGAGCCGTCATCAAAACCCATGATTGAAGTATATTCTGTTATTGCTACCTAACATGGTCAAAGTATTGGTGTTGTATAGATTTTCAGTATGTTGGAATCTCCAAGGCTCCAATGCTCAAACATGTTGACAGATACACACCTATCCATGCATGCTCACACATGTACTTTGTTCTACCTGCACACACATAAAAAAATTGCTAAATTACAAGTATATAGCTATGTCTTTGTGCGGACATGAATTTTCTACTACCAACTATACATTAGTGGCAGAGCCAAAAGTTTCTGGGTAAGGGGCATTGTTACTTTAAATTTCAAACTTAAGGGGCAACCATTTGTAAAAAATTGAAAACTAATGAAATAACTATATGTAAATAAAAAAAAGTATGTGGGCTAGTATGGGCAGTTACAACATGGCTCATTATTGCCATACATCATTTTTTAAAAACTAACCCCACAAAGAAGTGCAGTGAACTGTAGGGAAATAAGTTTGTGCTAGATTTCACTAATGCTGCTGCTACTATTGTTGGAGACGAAATTCTATAGCCAACCTATCTAGTGCTTTTAATCACCAAAATAGACCAAACAAAATACAGATGGCTTTTTCCATGGGTGCAGAATCCATGAAGTAGAAAAATGATAATACTCAGTTGTTAGATTTCTGATCTAGATCCACCCATCATCGGCTGGATCCAATCTAACACTACTACTCAGATGAGTTGTGTAACTACCTGCATAAGCCACCTACTAATGTTGTGGTTGTAGAAATGGCTAGAGAAAACCAAAGGAAGAAAGAGGGGAAAGTGTGAAAGGAACATTGAAGTGATTAGGGTTGTCAGACATTGAAGGTTTTTCCAAAACACTGTGAAAACCATATCCCTATCCAGAACGAGAGTCAAAAATCTGTTTCTTTTTCACAATCTTCCACTAAAAGACTCAAGGTGTACAATAGATGCTTACATTCACTAGGTGATATGTAGTTATATATTTGTATGAATTTCCTTCAGTGGTGTCAGAGACATGTTTACTAGCCTGGCTCTCTGTGGCCTTGTGGAATTCTGACAAAATCTGGTAGAGCCTACCTGCGATTTACCATAACCCATAGAAAACTAAGATTGCACCCTTTCCTCTTTGTTTTTCCATTTAGAGAACTCTATATTGTCAAGAGGATGGCCCTCCACCCACCGACTGAAAATAAAAGGGGCAGCAATAGGTGTCGCCCTCTCTATCCACACAATAACGTGATGAAGGGTCATTAATTCCATCTGTTATTCACTATAAGCTCTGCCCCGAGTATTGATGGAGGAGGCAGATGACAACGAGGAGACTAGACTTGTGTTGTCCACCAAGCCCAATGTCATTCATGGTAGTAAACACCCACATGGCATAACATTCATTTCTGGTTCTGGGCAGACAAATGGAAGGGGGTGTGGATACACATTCCTCTCAGCTTTGTGGTCTCAACAATACAATGTTTATGGTGGTCATCTGTTGGTTTTATTATTACAGTTGATAATAGATTACCTACATGTTTACCAAAGAGAGAAAAGGGGCATAATAGGGCTCGAGTAAAGCTTTAATAGCTCCATATTCTTTCCCTAAACGGGGTGGAGGATGCAGCAACAAACATTGTTCCTCCTTCATTAGATGTTACAGATTGTGCTGAAGGTAGAGACACCTGCTGCCATATTATGCACATCCTCCTCACTCAGATGAAACAAGGAAAACAGTTGAAGTTGTTCACCTTGTAATGGCAGATCCCAACAGCTTTATAGAATTTGTTTTAATGTTATCATGTCTATCATTTTCTATGTGGATGGTTCACGTGTCATGGACTTTTGATTTTCATTAATGTGCTATTTAAGAATCATGCATGGTCTGATGTTCATGTTAAAATAGAACTTTGGATATATAATCTATGTAGTGTATAATCATGAACCTGCGTAAATATGAATTTCTTGTATTTGTTCTTTAATTATTCTCTTGAGAAGTGATATGACCAAAACCTGTAAATGTTTTTTTTTTGTTTTTGGTGAGTAGCAGATCTGGAATAGGTCCAGATCTGGACCCATGTTGGCCCCCCACGGCTGAGAAGAAACCGACACATGAGGAACCTCACACCCTTGACACTTCAGGTTTTAACAAAGAGAAACAAAGAAGGAAGGTGGCAGAAACGAAAAGGAAGAAGAAGGAGTGGAAGAAGTCTGACAGTGAGGGATTCTTGACGGTACAGAATGATGGAATAAGAAGTCAAGGAAGAGAATGAAAAACCAGCGATGAAGAGATGTTGGAAAGTTTCAATGCCTAATCAATGTGTACTCTGATCTATATGTTTGTACAAGCACATTTCCTTCCCATTCTAAATTTTTGTCCTATAACTTTTAATAAAAGATAGCATGCTAAAAACTGTTAATAGAGAGAATGGTACTAACAACGAGAGTGACCAAAAGGGATACATATGCCACTCAACAAGATTATTTTGCGGGCCACATCAAAGAAATTGTGTTTGACCTCCAAAATGACCATTTTCACTAGGAAAATGAAAAGAAGATTAAAAATCTCCACTTTATCTACTAAGAAACCAAATTGAACTATATAAGACTAACAAATTTGCAATATCATTTTAATGAGCCAACTCCTAAAGTAGAAGAATTAGGCAAATATCACAAAATTGGCAAGAACATTAGTGGCATAGATGAGATTGTGGGTAGACAGCATGCTATATTCCATACAGCAAAGAACTGTAACGTAGAGTGAAAATATTGTTCTAGTGGCCACTAGCTGTCCAAGCACTAGAAATGTATGACATAGATATAGAGTTTTAGACTACTAAAAAATAAGAAAAGGCCATGTTATAGGCAAACTCTTGCATGCCTATGAAACCAATATACATATAAATATAGTTGATAATTATGTGGATAACTTTGAATTTTTTGTTTGTTTCATTCTATACATATACATACATACATACATACATACATACATATATATATATATATATATATATATATATATATATATATATATATATATATATGTGTGTGTGTGTGTGTGTGTGTGTGTGTACGTATGTATATGTGTGTGTCTCTGTGTGTGTGTGTGTACATATTTATTTATTTATTTATATATATAGAGAGAGAGTTCAATTTCCCGTACATTTCTAACCATGCGCTGCAGTAACTTTAAGTTTCTAATTTTCCATTATTTTTTTGGTTCCAAACCACTCGTTGGAATTTTTTTTAGCCCTCCATCTCCTCAACTGATTCAAGCCAACTTTTATAGCCTGCTTCAAAGTGATTTTGATTGGCATGACTTAACATCTGAATTTGATTGATCAAGCAGTAATTTAACTTCTCACCTTTTCTTTGAGCTAAGAAGATCATGCCGATGGTTATATGAGTAGATAAATAAGTTTGGGTGGATCTTTGCCCATTTGATGGAGATATACGATGCCTTAATAAGAATAACAATCAACATTTCTCCTAATGGTATTTTTCAATGGAAAAGGTATTGCTAAAGACAAGTGATTTGAAAAGCTCAGAATGTAGCAGAGCTGCATAAGATGGTTTAATTATTCTTTCATATAAGTGAACTTAGATTTAAAGAAATATGTGCATTCAAGTTAGTGTAAACTGTAAATACTATTATATAATTCTAAGTGGTTCATTAATATGGTTGATAGTTTATATATTATTGTATTTAGAAGAGCCTATCCTTTTGTGGAAGTCATTGCAGTAAAGATTTGTTATAGCAGGAAATTTCCATTCTTATGCATTGCCTACGTGTTTGAAGTCAAGTTAGCTCAAATATATTTTGTTTAGGTCTGTCTATTACGATTTTCGACTGTCATGGTGCATTAAGTAGTCAATTTATTATTTTCAACTATTGACATGATACCTTTATCCATGTTCCTCACTTGGATTGTCATTCTTTATGTTCATGTCATATGCACACTTTGGATATGTGGATGCTAGTAGACTAACTTATTGATGTTGCTAGATCTTTTTGAATTATATATCTAGTTCATTGTAAGTTTGCAAAAAAATGTCATGATCCAGCTTGAAAGCATTGTACTGAAGATCCAAATGACAAATCGGAGGGAGGAAATATGTAATTTAATTATTGTCACAATATTCATATAGGCTGTGTCAAAAGAGTCAAAGAGCATCTAGCTGGGACACATAAAGGTGTTGTGCTATGCAAAGATGCACCAATAGATGTAATACAATTTTCCAAAATTACCTAGAACCAGGGTTGCTGAAAAAGCAAAGGAGAAAAGCAATCTCAAATTGTCTGCAAATGAAGCAAGAAATGATGTTGTTTTACTTTTCCTTCTATTAGTCAAGTTGGAAGTTCAAAATACCCTCTTGATAAATTTGTAATTTCGGGAGCTTGACAAACAACAATAGATAGTGCCTTCAAAAAAGACTTAAGCAAAAAAATTTACACTTCAATAGGAAAATTTCTCTATGTAATGAAGCCACCAAGCTCTTATGAAATGAGAACTTGGATCTTGAAAGATGAAATTGAGAACACAGAAGCTTGGTCAATGGAGTATAAGAAATCATGGTGACAAACTAGTGGCAAAAGTAGAAACTTGATCAATTTTCATGTGAATAATCCTTCAGGTACAGTTTTCCTAAAGTCTTGTGACATTAGTGGAGTAAAGAAGACATCAAATAATTTGATAAAATTATTTATTCAAAGTAATTAAAGAAATTGGGAAACAAAATGTCGTTCAAATAATTACTGATAATGTTGCTAACTACAAAGCTACATGCTTGAAGATAAAAGACAATGAAGGTTTTAAACATGTTTTCTAGATTCATTGTGCAACACGTTGCTCATATTTAAAGTGGTGATGTTAGCGAGATGAATATATGCAAGCAAGACTTAGAGAAACTAAAGACTATTACGACATTTAGATATGGGCATTCATGACTTTTAAATTTGATGAGAAAATATATTGATGGTAAAGAACTTTTGTGACTAGCTATTACTCCCTTTGTAACTTCTTATGTTATCTAGTAAAGCATTCTCACCAATAAGAAAAGACTGAAACAAATGTTTGTATATCCAAGGTTTTAAGATAGTGATTATTATGTAAAGAATGCAAAAGGTAAACTGGTAGCATATATTATTACTATGAATAAAAATTTTCGAAAGAATTATTAAGGTCACATTACCCCTAGTGAAGGTATTAAGAGTAGTTGATTCATATGAGACCCGACTATGGAGTTTTTGTATAAATATATAAGAAGGACAAAAGAAGAAATAACCTCCAAATGTAGACAATGATGAAAAAAATATAGATAAAAATTTGGAAATTCGTTGACCAACATTGGGACAATCAGTTGTGTCAAAGTCTACATATTGCAGGATATTATTTGAACCCACAAATTTTCTTTGATCATGTTTTGTACATGAATGGTGCGGTGAAGGTTGAGTTTCTATGATGCTTGGATGTAATGGTACCCGATGTACAAGTGCAATACAAAATTGTTGTTCAAATGAATAGATATGAAAAGGCACAAGGTTACATTCGAACGCATAAAGTAACTGGAACAAGAAATATGTTATCACCTGGTATACTTCAATGTTCTTTTTATTTTCATGATCATTTTTCTTTTTTGGTGGAATTCATTTGCCATGGAAACAAAGAAACTCAATAACATCACCATGCATATTCTCAATCCTACTTGTAGTGCCTTTTGGTGTGAGTGTAATTGGAGCACATCTTCATTAGAAAATAATAATGCCTTGACATGATTGATTCTATTTACTATGTATCTTATACATTTATTGATTAGTGTTTAAAACTTATGAAATTATTTGATAGGTACATACAAAAAAGAGAAATCACCTTGAACAAGAAATTCAACAATTTGATGATTGTCATGTATAATTTGAAGTTAGGAAGACATTCAAGAAGAAGAAAATGTCAAATATTCATTATATGCTAACAATGTTGATTCTAATGACAACTAGGTTATAGAAAAGGAAGATCATGTTTTACCACCTTTTGCATTTGTTGATTTTTGGATCGGGTTTTGATTTGGAAGATATATGTAATATTCCTCTTGAGAATTTAGTCAGTTCCTCCAAGAAGACTAGGCATAATTCATCTTTCAAAGATGACAAATGAATGTAAACAATTCATAATTTGTGAAGTAAATATAAGTACAATTTTGTTTATTGTTTACTAAATACATTATATCAATGTTTCTGAATGAATGTAAAAGAAAAGTATGAGATGAAGGAGAAGAAATTGAAAGTGCAAATGATGAAAAGATGGAAGAGGAAAATGATAATTCTATTATGGATGATTCAAATGAAGATCCTTTGTCTGCTTCTGATAAAGACGACAATGATGAGAACATCTGAATTTGAACTTTGCTAAAAACTTGTTGGCATCTTCATTAAGAAGATTTTTCTTGATTACTTGTTCATATAGTTTAGTTGAAAACTCAGTTTTTTATATTGCTGTTCACTTGAATTGTTGTTTATCTACTTGTTCTCTTATTTGATATTATTGTCTCAACTTGGTTTTTCAGTTATGGTTGTTCGATGTGAATGTTAAACTATACATTATGCAACAAGGTTCGGTTTTTGTTTTATTGATTTTATAGATAAGCTACATGTAGATTATAGATGATGTTGTTAGAGGACAACATAGATTCATGTAAGAATTTTTTTTGTGCATAGAAGGTATTGCTTTGACCCTATGTCTATTTGAATTGCTTTCAATCTTATTATGTGAATGGGGATTGTTGACAATTGTGCAATTAAACTACATATAGAAAGTATTGTTTACTACAAGTCGAACTGGGGATTACCTCACAATAAATCATTTTCATATAGCGAAGACAGGTCAATTTGGGGATTGCCCCACATTTGTTTGAGTTGTTTGCATTTTTCACTATCATTTTCTTATTGGTAATTTTGATATATATATATATATATATATATATACATACCTGTGATACTTATATGTTTAATTTCCCAATAGGTTTGACATTGCACATGACAAAACTATGTGAAGTCACGAAAGTGGTGAGGGCCCATAGCAGCCTATTGGGTGTGAGACATTTCCCTTGCAAGGTCGGCCTGATAAAAAGAGAAAGCAAAAAAGAAAGAGCCAAAGCGATTAATCCAAAAAGTCAAAAAGAAGAGCAAAATGAAAAGGTGCCTACCAAGATACAAAAGAAAGATGGGTTGAATTCTCAAAAGTATGGAATGCAGAGATCTTCTAAAGATAAGTAGTTCTAGGCTAATATTTGTTCCTTTTCCATGGTTTTCTATGAAGTTGAGAAGGATAACTTCAAGTTATATTCAAGCGATAGAGAAATTTTCTCTCAAAGACTTGACTGTGATGGTAAGAAACCAATCCTGATAAATACCACTGGTATAGAGAAGTTATGTCTCTCACACCATAGAACACTAAAAGCATAATAGCAGAATCTGAAAAGATCTTGAGGATGATCTTTGACATTCGATGTTATTCTGACCATCTTCTAGTGTAGTTGTTGACATTTAGAGTGTCTCTCCTTGTCATTTGGGTTGTGTATGTTGAACCCAACAATCCTAGGTTGGGTACGTTAACATAGAACCTCCCTCGGTTGGGTGTGTTGAACCAAGTTCCTAAATTGTCTTTTGTCTAGGTTGAGTGTGTTAAACCTAGAAATGTCCCTTTACTCTTTTCTTGTCATAGAACCTAGAGGGCTCTCGCACTATCTTTTGGGTTGGGTGCTGAGCCCAGAAACCTCTAGATTAGGTGTGTTAAACCTAGAAACCCCTTAGTTGGGTACGTTAAACTAGGATCTTATATTGTTTCTCACCTAGGTTGGGAGTGTTGAATGTAGGAACATCTTTGTACTCTTTTCTGGTCATAGAACCTAGAGCTCTTTCTCACAATCCTTTGGGTTGGGTGTACTGAACTTAGAGGCCTCTAGGTTATCTGTGTTAAACATAGAATCTGCTTTGCTGGGTACATTGAACCAGGGTCTTGTATTGTCTCTCATCTAGGTTTGGTGCATTGCACCTAGGGATATCATTTCGCCCTATCCCAGTCATAGAACCAAAATGGCTTTCTAATTGTCCTTTGGGGTTGGTGTGTCAAAAATCCCTAACAAGCATTGAACCTAGAATCTCCCTTAGTTGGGTGTGTCGTATCGAAAAACTTACATTCTTCAAGTTGGGTGCGTTCTTAAAAAAACTTGCTTAGTTTTAAAAACTCTCCCTTGGTTGGTTACGTTGAATCAAGAATCTTGTCTTCTTTATTTTAGATTGGGTGTGTTGAATAAATTTTCAAAACCATTTGACGAAACGCCTTTTCAAAATTTCCTCCAAGCTGGGTCTTTTTTTTATTTGTTTTGGAAGTATCCTCTATCAAAATTCCCTTCTTCTAAGCCTCGAGTAAAGGTTCAAGTTTGAAACCTCTACTAGCATTTTCACAGCCCATTAGCTTTCCTAGTGGAAAATTTGGAGTGTTATGTCTTTGCCACTGATAGTAGCACAAAAGAGGCATTTATGAACAACCAAATTTTCCACACTATAAAATTATCACTTTATCCCCAATCAATTGTTTTATTACTGTTTTCTAATAGTTTTCTAACTTATTTGATCTGTGACCTAGGACAGTGTTAGACCATCCCACTCTATCCCTATTATGACCCACAAACCTCAAAACTGCCAATCCTACAAAAATAGCAGCCGTGGGCCCTACAAATCATAGTTTTAGAATCTTGTTATGAATAACTCTTGTGGGTCGAAACCCTAGCTTTATTAAACTTATCAAAAATTGATGCTGCAAGTCTAATAGGGTTCTAGTACCCAAAACCTACCAAAAATATCTTATGTAGGCCCCAGAACTCAGTAAACAAATAATGCGAAAATAGTTTCACTATGCTCCGTATATATCAGTACTAATGACTACCAGAAATAGCTTAAGAGATCTCTCATAACCAAACCTTCAAAATTAACCCAGATATGGTCCACAAACCTTGATCTAACCCAACCTGCCACAAATAACCCTTAATGAGTCTGTCAACCCCAGTTTCTTAAAATTTTCAAACATTACATCAATTAACCTTCAAAAACTATAGTTCAGCAAAACTACCAATTTTAGGTTTGCAGGATCCACCTAGGGCATTGTATCAAAGTTTGCTTATTTATGTTCAACCTAACGCTTCAGATTAACTTATGTGAAGCTTGCCTCATTTGGAACTGCCGGAGCCCACTACGTCTGGTTTCTCTAAGCTTGCCTAATGTCAACCTCTTAAAAGCGTGCTAAACCCTGGATCCTTAAACCTGATTGATTTAACTCAGTTCTATTCACTAGAAATAATCAAAATATAGTCTCAAAATCTCAATTCCTTGAAACCTGCTACTTCAGTTTCTGTGGGCCACACAAATGGCAGTTCTAAGAAACTTTTCTTAATTAGCTTTTACGAGATTCTCAAACATTGGTTTCCAAAAACTGCATATTTTAGATGCCTTGGATCACACAAGTTTCATGCTTCGAAAATGGCTAAGAATAGCCTCAGCATAAACCTCCAAATCCTAACTTTGTCAAAACCTACCAATTCTAGATTTGTGGGGTCCACTCATCCCAAATTACTAAAACGTGCCCAATTTAGAGTACACTAAGTAAACCCATTTTAGTTGAAATCAGACCCAGCTCAGCCCACTAAACCTGGTTAATCAACCTCTGATCTGGTCAAAACTTAACCTGACTCATCCAAGACATGTCTAAAATAACATAATGGAGGGCTCAAGTCCAGTCAAGCCTAGGTTCAACCCCAGCTCAAACTTAGCCCAAACCTAGCTGGTAGGTTCAAACATACTAAACCTAGTGTTAAACTAGTCTCAGTTTGGCTTTCTTAGTCCAGTTTCATTGCACTAAACCAAGCTCATTCGGATCAGTTTTAGTTTGACTAGGTTTGACCCACTGAACCCAATCCACTAAAACCATTCCTGATTTGACTTAGCTTATCCATACTCAGTCAATTTAACTGAGATAAACATAGCTACTTAGTCAGGCTAACTTGGTAGATACCAAGGAAGGATGTCACTAAAGAGGTTCATAGTAATTCATGTTGTTGTTGGTGCAAACAATTCTTTCTAGACTTAGTCGTCAAGGCACTACAAGTCCCTTGAAGGGCTGTCTTCATACAGTGGACCATGGAAGTCAAGTGCATATGCAACTGATGGGATGGTGATTTCATTCTTACTTTGCTGTAATAATTATTATCTTGTCTTATCACATACTATATCCAATATTTTATAGGAGTTTCCTATAACTTCCATGTGCAATGGTTTTTTTAAATTTACACTTCTCTTGAATATCTTGAGATGTGCCAAGCAGCCTCTTTCTTGCTAAGTGAACCGAGTTTCTATCTATTTTTCCATTTTCTCATCTTGTCAATCTGGTTGACAAAAGCTCATGGGAATGCCTCATCGCGGACTTTCTTCAATAGTAAAATCCAAAGGATCAAAAGTATTTTTTTTCTCTGCCAACAAATTATTTTGAAAATCCTAATATAAGTTTCTCAAAAATGTTTCATCTATTGTTCCTTCATAAAGTATTGTAAACTACTTTTCAATGGTTGTTGCAAGGGAGGACGTGTGAAGTTCATGTTAAGTTGAGGGGAAATAAGGAAAGGGCTGCCATGCCCCCTCCCCCTTTGTTTTTCTTTCAAAAATGCCACCAACCGTCCTTATAAATAGAGAAGAGGGGCTAGGGACGTCCCATTGTTCTCTCTCTCTCTCTCTCTCCTTTGATAGATATAAATAGAGAATTTTCTGATTGCTCTTGTTTCTTTTGTAAGTTTTTTTTCTCAAGAAGTGTTCCAACCCCCCACCCCCCCCCCCACCCCAAAAAAAAATAAAAAAATAAAAAATAAAATAAAATAAAACTTTTTGAGAGCTTATTAAGAACGTCCATAGGAGGAGGAGAAGAGGAATAGGAAGAAGATAACTGACCCGCAAGGTAGGCCAGCCAAGCTCTCCCTCTCTCTCTTTTCATCTTATTGTAGATCTATGCCAATACATTTTTCTTATCTTTTTGCATGGTTTATACGGCCAAACAACACCTTTTCATGGCTAATTTGAGCCATGAATGCATGTAAGAGAGTGGTGGGATTTCGGTATGTTTTATGAAGGATCCATATCAAAACCAGCTTGTGTGCACTTTGTAGGGTCAGAGTCATCAAGAAACATGGTTGATTTTGACCTCTTCTTATATTCTCGATGCCACATGATGTTTTTCACATTCAATGTAACATCCTAGATAGTAGGTTCATTCAAGAATAGTTTCTTCATTTTTTTTAATGTGATTTTTGTGATTTGTATGTGTATGTATGCAACTTTCTCATGTTTTAGAGACATTATATCAGATTAATATGATTGTCAGCTATCCAACGACACTAACTGAGTTAAATTATGATAAAGCATGACAAAAAACCATTAAGTTGAAGCCTGAGCTCTTTAGATAATTTCAAAAAGCTTGAATGCAGTTTTAGAAAGCTAGTGAGCAGTTGAAGTGAAACCACTGAACACTTCTAAAGAATTCAGCTATATGATAGCATAAGGAGTAGTAACTTATTAATCAGGTGATTAGCACCACTAAATATAATTAAGACTCACTTAATACTTGTTTAATATTAACCTTAACTAATCTGTGGTTAACTTTAATTAATCATGCAATTAACCCTTTGTAGACACCCCAAACTTTTCACAAGCTAAAATGACCATTTTAACCTTCATAAATGGGATTTTGAGCAGGATTTCTGAAAGGACTTCGAATGTAGGGGCAGTGAACTAAACCACAGCAAATCATACACCCTAAGTATTTGACAACATGACCAGACCACCCCAAGTTGTTGCCACTTAAAAACATAACCATTTTGCCCCAGATCCCCAATTTTTATCACATTTTCCTCCAATTTTGTAGAATTGTCGTGTAAAACTTGAGAACTACTTTACCAAGGTCAGCCATGACTATTTCCATCTCTACTAGTCAACAAGAATCCTCCAAAACATGTTTTCTACCTTATATTTTAGTAAAAAATGATCCAGAAATGGCTCATTTCCCTAATTTTCCATCATTTCTTATCATTAGAATACTTGCATGCTTGATTAAACCTGGGATAGGTTCCCTCCAGTGTCAGGAGTATTCTTATGTTTTTAGCTTTCAAGCTCGAATTCAAATGTCAGAGCAACCATTTCTAAGAAAAGTGTCACATTTCTTCATTTTCATGTCTGATCAACATCTTTACTTTATTTGAGTGAATGAACTTGAATTGAGCTGGAATCGTATTCTTTAATGCTAGATCTGATTAATCTTGCTATCAGTTTGAACAATTCTACCATAGATTGAGCACCATTGTAATTTTCCAATCACTCTTGGAGTGTCCATGTTTGGACATTGTCACTAATGACTTTTGAAATAATTTGTGAGATCTGAAATATCAATTTTCAACCTCAGCGCATAGACGGATTCAACATCAGTCGAAAGAGTATCAGTGTGTTCAATTCTCATAGCCAAACTTGAAATCCATGTTTCCCATTTTACCCTTCACATTTCATTTACAGGGTCAATTTTAATTGGTCAATTAAACTCAACCTAGTCTATGTCTATTATCACCCCAAATTTATTCAAAAAAAGACTGTATTTTATTTTCACCCAAATGAAATTCTCAGTTATTTGGATTTAAATTTTTAGACCGTAAGCCCAATCATAGACCCAAAACAAATTCGCGAGTATTCGATCCAAAATAAATCTCTAAACCCTTGTCTGAACCCAAACACAAAATTTAAATTCAAAACCCGACTTTGGACATGATATTCAAATCCAAAATTCAACTCTTGAATCCAAATTACATCCAAAAACCCAAGTTTAGATCCAAATCAAGCATTTCACACTAAAAAATCTAAAACTGAGATCAAAACGACAAAATTTGATGCTATAGAGTGCCAAGCGCAAGTGCACAAACCTACCCTTTATTTTATGTTTCGTCCCTCGCTCCAAAAATGTATTTTTAAGCTTAAAACACTCACTAGAATGCATCGGTGACCAATTGAACTTAATCTGCATCTAAAACGAGCCCAGAATCACTCAAAACAAAGTCGGCCCCCATTTAAAACAAAAATCATTTTTATACACATTTAAAAACATGGTTTTTAAACCACTCACTAGAATGCATCGGTGACCAATTGAACTTAATCCGTATCTAAAACGAGCCCAGAATCACTCAAAACAAAGTCGGCCCCCATTTATAACAAAAATCATTTTTATACACATTTAAGAACATGGTTTTTATACTTTTTTATGAACATACTCCCTTTTATTTATTTTTTATTTCAAACCTAGTGTGGGCCCCGAGAACGCACATCGTGCATACGCGCATGGTAGTGCACATCGTGCGAATGCGCCAGGCGCTGTTGTGCTTGGGGGTTGACAGCTACGTGCGGGCATGGCCAGTTGCGGCCATGCACGAAAATGCGCCGAACAGGTTGTTCCGGCTCCAATTCCATATCATAACTGCCCCAGTTTTGGCCATGTTGGATGGGCATTAGCCTTGCCCACACCCTAAAGGGGTATTTGCATGGCTAATGACCAATCCCACTTGGTCAAAACCTATTTTAAAAAAACTAAAAATCATTCAAAATACTTGTAATTCGCATGAAAATCTTGTTAAATTCAAAAAAATTTAAATTTTGAGTTTTGGCTCGAAAACTCTCTATAAATAGCCCCACAATATTCCCTCTTGGGTAGGAGTTAACAATTGGGGAATATCTAGTGCCTTTTACTTGAAGATTTAGAGTTTTATTTGGCACTTCTTCTCCATTTCTCTTTTCTTTTCTTCTTCTTCTCCAAATTCCAACTCTTCAAGAGAACATGAGAAGATCTTAGAGGTATGTAGTCATCATTTTGTTTTCATTTTCCATTTTCCCTTGCTACCTCTCCAAGGCCGTGCAAGAAATCTCCATTGATTTTCAGTCCGGAATCAAAAGCTCACTGGAAGTATGAGCAATGCGAAGTAAATTCTATTTCTTCATTTATTTTCAAAAATATACTTGTTATATTGCTTTACTCATCATTTATGCTCGATATGATGTTTATGCATGATGTATTAATTTTCCTTAATTAATGAACAAATGCATGGTGAGGATGAGTGTTTGGGTTGGGATCTTTTTAGTATTATATTGATTTTTTAGGTTGGGATTTGTCAAGCAGAGAAAGCCCTTCACGAATATATACATGTTAAAATGCATCTTCATGTTATTCTCACGTTTAGTTTCTCTATTAATTACTCGATTAGGAGCTCCAATCAATGCTTTATTACGTTGCTTTATTTTCTTATATACCTAGTGGTGGAAGAAATATATACTCTTGTAAGAAACAATCATGGCTTTAGGTTCATTTATAAATGTAGAAACATGCAACACACGAAGGAAGAAGAAAGAAACACACGGTATACGTGGAAAAACCTCAGAAAGAGGAAAAAACCACGGGAAGCTCTAACCTAGGTGCACACCGCAACCCTAGGAGAGAGAAAATCTATTCACTTGATTCAACAATTACACTAAAGTGAAGATTATATAGGAGGGAGAGAAAGAGTGCTGCCTAGGGTACCGAGCCAGCCTCGGTACCCATGCCCCATGGGACCGGGTCCAGAATTGGACCCGGTTCCCCATTACAATCTATTTCAACACTCCCCCTCAAGCTTGGCATACATGTCAAACATGCCAAGCTTGCTAACATTTTTCTCAAATTGAGATGTACATAAAGACTTAGTTAAGACATCAGCAACTTGATCTTCAGACTTCATATAGGGCAGGATCAACTTCTTAGAATCTATGCGTTCCCGTATGAAGTGGCGATCGATCTCCACATGTTTGGTTCTGTCGTGCAGGACTGGATTGTTTGCCAAGTTAATAGCCGACTTGTTATCACAATACATCCTCATCTTCTCTTCCATTTTCACCCCAATATCTGCTAACAGAATTTTGAGCCATAACATTTCTGTAACCCCCATAGCAACTGCCATGTATTCAGCCTCAGCACTGGACCTGGAACAAACTTCTTGTCTTTTACTTCTCCATACCACTAGGTTACCTCCAAGAAATATGCAGTATTATGTGGTAGACCTTCTAGTATCTGTGCAACCTGCCCAGTCGGCGTCAGAGTATCTTTCAATGTTGAGTTGACCTTGTCGAGTATAGAGCAGTCATTTCCCTGGGTCATTCTTTAAGTATCCCAATACTCTTTCAGCACTTTTCCAATGACAATCAGTAGGGGCATGCATAAACTGACTCAATACACCCACAGCATACGTAATATCTGGGCGAGTAAGAGTGAGATAAATGAGTTTACCAACCAGCCGCTGATACCTCCCTTTTCCTTCCTCATCCAAGATCGTCCCAGTTTTGATACTTATCCTTGTGCCAGACTCCATTGGAGTAAGAAAGGGCCTGCATCCCAGTTTACCTGTCTCTTTTAGAAGATCCAAAGTGTATTTCCTTTGGCTCATAACAAGACCAGTCTCAGATCTAGCGATCTCAATTCCCAAAAAATACCTCAATTTACCCAGATCTTTGAGATCAAATTCAGCAGCTAATGTTTCTTTCATCTTCCTTTTTTCTTCTTCGTCATCACCTGTGACAATCATATCATCAACATATACTAGTAGAAGGCTCACCAGACCATTTCTCTGCTTGATGAAGAGGGTGTGATCACCATTTCCCTGTTTATATCCATTAGTCTTCATCACAACCCTTAGTCTTTCAAACCACGCTCTATTTCAAACCACGCTCTAGGGGACTGCTTGAGGCCATACAATGCTTTCTTGAGATAACAACACTTTCCTTTCTGCGCATATCCAGGCGGCATGCTCATATAGACTTCTTCCTCAAGGTGACCATTCAAGAAGGTCTTGACATTAAGTTGGTCCATGCTCCACTTCTTTTGTACTGCCAGAGCTAAGATGACCCTTACTGTCTTCAGTTTAGCAACGGGAGCGAACGTCTCAAGATAGTCAATCCCATATTTCTGGCTAAACCCCTTTGCAACAAGACGAGCTTTATAGCGTTCAACAGTGCCATCAGGTTTGTACTTCACAGTAAACACCCACTTGGAACCAACTAAGTGAGTTCCATTAGGAATATCAACAACCTCCCACGTATTGTTCTTTGCCAGGGCGTCCATCTCCTCGGTCATGGCCTGTAGCCATTTGGGATCCTCCCTGACATCCTCCACTGACCTAGGAATAACAGCCATAGATAAAGAGGTAATAAAGCACTTATAGTCTTTACTGAATTTAGCATACGAAACAAATCTCTGAATAGGATGAGAAGTACATGACTTGATGTCTTTGCGTAGGGCTATGGGAAGATCTTCATTCATCGGACTTGGATCATCCGGGGAGCTCACAAGATCAGGATTGGAAACATCAACAACCTCCATCACATCCTTCTTCTTCCTGTTGTATACATGACCAAACAAATGATCACGGGACTGTTCTTCCATAGGGCCCCCCTCCATCTGACTGTCTCTGTCCTCACTGACTGTGTCTACCACACTCACACTCGGAGAACTAGCCGTGTAATCCAAGAAATCTGTGAACTGAATCAACTGATGCAAAGAATACTCGTCCACTCTCTCACCTAGACACTCCCCCTGAAGAGGATTCGCAGGAAAGTATGCCTCATGTTCATGAAAGGTAACATCCCTGGAGACATACACTCTGGAAGTGCAAGGGTCAACACACTTGTATCCCTTCTGGGTGGAGGAATACCCAAAAAGACCGCTTTGATGGACCGAGGATCAAGTTTCTTGAGAGTGGGACTATGATCATGGACAAAGCAAACACACCCAAACACCCGAGGGGTCAAAGGCCAGGGATTCTGAGTAGGCCACAAAACAAAATAAGGGGAATGACCATTCAACACAAGAGTAGGCATACGGTTAATGAGATGAGCACTAGTGAGAAGTGCATCACCCCAGTACCGCTTAGGGACATGACGTTGAAACATGATGGCCCGGGTGACATTTAACAAATGACGGTTCTTCCTTTCAGCCACGCCATTCTAAGGAGGTGTGTAGCTACAAGATGTTTCATGTATAATACCCTTGCTTCGCAAGAAGTCATCAAGGGATTGGGAGACATACTCTCGAGCATTGTCAGTACGAAGGTTCTGAACCGGGGTCTGGAATTGAGTTTCAACAAATGCAACGAAGTTTTTGACAATGCCGGGAACTTCACTACGTTCTTTCAACAAATACACGAACGTACACCGAGAGTAATCATCGATAAGAGTCATGAAATAATGAAAACCACGACAGGTGGGTACTCCCGAAGGACCCCAAACATCAGAGTGAACCAAAGCAAACGGACGGCTGGTTTTATTGAACGAAATAGGGTACGAGGCCCAAACATGGTTAGACAACTGACACACTTCACAGGTGAAGGTGTCCAAAGAAACAGACTGAAACATCTTAGGAAACAACTGTTTAATCAACTGAAAAGGAAGATGACCAAGTCTCTCGTGCCAGCGCATAATAACGGATCTGTCCTCCACGCCAGACAACTGTCCACTGGTGGCTGAAATCAAAGCAGAGGCAACCTGTACTGGCATTCTGTAGAGCCCATCAATAGCCGAACCAATCCCAATCTTTTGCCCTGTCCCCAAGTCCTGCAGTAAACAACGATCAGCAGAGAATATTAGATTACAGTTTAGCTCTTTGGTAATACTGCTGACAGATAACAAATTTACGGGAATATTAGGAACATGCAGGGCATTATGAAGACAATATTTGTTTAGTAATGATAAACTCCCTTTTCCAGCCACAGAAATAGAAGAACCATCAGCCATAGATACACGCTGCTGCCCAGAAGTCAACTTGTATTCTTGAAACATCTTAGGGTCCCCGGTCATATGATGAGTAGCCCCACTGTCAACAATCCAATCATCGGGAGGGGAATTACCTTGATCACTAGTAGCAACAAGAGCCTGAGCTAACTTAGCTCCATCAGACGTAGATGTGTCCTCTGACGTAGTAGAAAGGCGACTGATGTAAGCTTGTAGTTCCTTGATTTGATCGGGGGAAAGCCTCGACTTTTCACCACTAGAAGAACCACTCTGATTTGAGTCCTGCACAAGAGAACCTCGCCGACTAGACGGAGGGCGACCATGAACAAGTCTCTTCTCAGGGTGTAGATTCCAACAAAAGTCAACAGAATGTTCTGACTTGTGACAATGTGTACATCGCCTAACAGGGCGCTGGCCAGACACAGAAGAACGGCTAACAAAGGCTGAGGGACCATTCCCATGACTGGGGTCAATCTGCATCACTTGGCGTCTTTGTTCCTCGGATTCCACTCTGGCATAAACATCTTCTATTCCAGGAATCTCATCGCAGTTGAGAATTTGACTCCGAATGGATTCAAACTCATCACGCAAGCCTCCAAGGAAAAGGAACGTCTGGTCCATCCATTCCTTTTCCCAGTACTGGGCATGATCAGAACCACAGTCCCAGTTATCATTCACATGATAATCAAGTTCCTCCCACTTAGTTTTCAGGGCTGCATAGAAGGAGGCAACAGACAGGTCACCCTGTTTCAGAGAATAAATACTGCGTTTAATATGGTACGTACGCAGAACCCTTTTCTTGCGACCATACATCCTAGCAAGCACAGTCCACATATCAAACGAAGTCGGCTTCCGCAGAATAAGAGGCTGAATATCAGCGGACACAGAGCTGATGATCCACACCTTTACCTGACTGTCTTCCAACACCCACGTCGCCCATTGAGGATCAGTTTTGTTGGGCGTCGGTTTGTCGCCTGTGATATAGGAAAGACGACCACGGCTTGTTATCCCAATCTCGAGAGCAGCAGACCAGGAGAGATAGTTGTCTTTAGTCAGACAAATGGGCGTGACCTGGACCGGCAAGATCTCGCTCTTGGGAGTGCTGCCCGCGTCAAAAGCCACATCACTTTTAGGTGTGATCTCTTCCGCCATCACAAGCAGTCAAGTCAGACACAACACCAGGCAGCAACAAGACAACACAGCGGCGGCTGAAACACCAGCACCACATGGAACCCTAGGTGTTGGCGACGGCGCGCTGGATCGCCCAACGGCGGCGGCGCAGAGGCGTGACAGCGCTGGATCGTCCGACGGCAGAACAGGAGACACCCACGGCAGCGGAAGCTACAAACGGCAACCGGCGGTGGCGCTGGATCGTCTGGCAGCAGCGGCAGCGCTGGATCGTCCGATGGCGGCGGCAGCGGCGCAGGGGCGGCGGCAGCGGCGCAGGGGCGACGGCGGAAACACGAGACGAAGCCGAACGATCTCACAAACCTGGCTCTGATACCATGTAGAAACATGCAACACACCAAGGAAGAAGAAAGGAACACACAGTATACGTGGAAAAACCTCAGAAAGAGGAAAAAACCACGGGAAGCTCTAACCTAGGTGCACACCGCAACCCTAGGAGAGAGAAAATCTATTCACTTGATTCAACAATTACACTAAAGTGAAGATTATATAGGAGGGAGAGAAAGAGTGCCGCCTAGGGTACCGAGCCAGCCTCGGTACCCATGCCCCATGGGACCGGGTCCAGAATTGGACCCGGTTCCCCATTACAATCTATTTCAACAATAAAAATATTTGGAATCATGTTTTTAAAAGATTTTCGAAAGCAAGAACCCACTTTATTGAGGTCTTGAAGACTTAGCCTAAGCTCTTGCATGAGCTCAAGTTATTTCTTGATTTCAACTCTGATGAAAGCATATACGTATACACATGTTATATACATATACGTGCACATAACTATCTCTCTTTGTCATTCTCTTTTTAAGATTTAACATATTCTTTTACTAATTCTCATACATGTACATATGCATATATATACGTGTATCTCTCTCTCTCTCTATCTATCTCTTGAGAGTCTCCTTTTCTCTAAAAATATTTTTTTCTCTAAAACCTCTCTTTCTCTCTTTTCCTAAAATCTTCTTCTCCCTCTCCATTTGAGTTAATACTTTCTTTTCACAACCTTTCATATACGTGTGTGTGTGTGTGTGGATATATATATATATATATATATATATATATATATATATATATATATATATATGTACCTCTCTCTTTTTCTTTTTAAAAATCTTTTATTTTGTAATTTTAAAAACTTTTTCTCTCTCTTTTTTTCTATTCCTCTCGGATTAAATTATTTTCTCTTTTCCATTCTTTTGAGTATTTTTCTCCTGAGATCTAAGGTTTTAATTTTCTATTTACCGACTTCACCAGGACCAAAAATCAAGTAATGACTCAATATTGTAATCATGCTTGAAAGTCTTCAACCTCATTCCATTTTCAAAAAATTTTCTTTTTTCATAAAAATACTTATGACAATTATAAGAATGAAAAACTTAGATGTATGTGATGGTATGAATGTTTTTAGATAAATGTTATGGTATGAATGAATAATTTTTTTCTAATCATATAGGATCAATGCATTCATACATCCACATTCACTTAACATCACGAATTATCATAAGCACATTTCTAAAAGAACTTAAGCAAAATGAGATGGAGCTCTAACTAGGTAGTAACCGAATTAGAGCAAAATCTTAAACCTACTTAATTTCTTAAGAAAACACTAAATCAACTTCAAAAAAAATATTGAAAGGTCTCCAAATGATATTTGTAAAGATTTCTCGATTTACAATTTCTCAAAATCAAAACGTTTTACACTCTCGAATGATTCTTCAAAACTTGCTCTAAAATTTGAAACATCAAATTTTTAATATTTTCTCAAACACCACACTAGAATAAAAGATGTTTAAGTCATCAAAAATAAACATAGCCCTTGGATTGGTTACTTCCGGTAAAGGTATTGTGAACGGGCAATCCTCATACCAACGAGCGAGTCCCTTTTTCTCTCATTTCAAAATAAAACCTCATTTTTCTGGAGCACTCCAAAAGCCAAAATATTTTTGAGGATGCAAACAACGTTTCTATAATGTCAGACTACCTATTAAGCTTTTGTAGACCATGTTTTGTACCGAGTGTAAAATTATCATTTATACATATGTGTATTATTTTGCATAAACCAAAGTTTGGAGTTACAAGAACCCAGCTTAGGATACTCATGCATCAAACCTAAGCCTAGTGAGGCTCACGCAAGGTCTAAGCTAGTCTGGAATTGAGTTCAACAAGGTTCGAACTTAGTTCAGCATGTTTGACCAGAACTGACATGAGCCTAGTCTAACCGACATCCAGCTAAGTCTAGACGTAGATCAAGCCCATGTCCACCTCTTCAATACTGAGTCTAAGCCCTTATGACAAAATTGAGCCTAGTTTTGGAGCCCAAATTTCATATCTCCAAATCTCATATCTATTGTTCATATCATAATAACAGAACTCAAATCTATAATCTACTTTGATTCAAATCTATATCTTAATTTCATATTTCCATATTTAAATCTCTCAACCCAGATCTTAATCCAGACTTTTGATCTAAGTCCTAAATTCAAATTCTTATTCAGTTCGCAATCTAGATCTCTTCAACAACTAGATAGTAATCTGGATCTATATCTGAATCCAGAATTCAAATCCAAATCAGTAAGATTTTGACATGTGTCACCATCTTTAAAATTCTGACATGTGTTAGCTCTTTGCTTTTACATTTTTTATAGGTGTGTCAACTTCCTTTTTTACATTCTTGACACTTGTCACTATCCTGTAACTCCACCGCAGTTGTGACTTTCTCTTTCAAAATTTTGAGGCTTTTCAGAATCTTAGAGACTCCATTTTATTTGGGACTCTCTAATTTTTTATAAATGGAGAAGCATTAAGGGGGAAGATCTCATCTGAACTCTTTCATACTCAAGCTCCAAGGTCACAAGTATGCTGACACGTCTAATTAATGTTTTGCAAGCTTTTAGATCATGACATTCGGGATTTTGATATGTTTTCTAGTTTTAGATATGCAACTTTTTGAGTTCATGGAAAATTCAGAATTGTAAAAATTTCAAAAAACTCTATTGACAATCTAGAAATCGTAACCAGAAAAACTCTATCTCTATAACCAGAAATCATATTGACAATCCATTAAAAACACATTTTTCTCCTATATCTATAGTTTGTTTTCTCAAAATTTCATCAAATTATAAGTTTGTTGGGTTGTACATTTGGCCATTTTTTTCTACATCATGTTTGCTACAACTTCCAAACTGCAAAAATCAGATCATGTAATTTTGCCCACCATAGATTAGCTAATTCTAAGTTGATTTGATCAGTTAATTAGGTGGATTTAGTTGAAACTAGTTTTTTTCTGCAACTTTGTTACAAAATTGTATTTTTTGTCAACTTCATGATGTCTTTCCCTTTGTTTAATATTTTTAAAACTCTCAATTTTTGTCATGCAAAGATTCTATCATCAAATTTTCAACACAAAAGGATGTTTCTAACCGAGTCGAATCCCATTGCGAAGTTAGCCGTTTGAATCCTTTTTTTGTAATTCATGTGCACATTAGATTTTTTATCTAACTTTGTCGAATCATAACTTTTTGACTCTTGTATTTTTTTATGATACTATGAATTGAAGAAGAGAGAGAAGAAGAAGAAGAAGAAAGAGAGAGAATAGACAAAAAAGGGAGAGGAAGAAGACATGGGGGAGGAAGGGAAGCCACCAGCACAGCTAGAGAGTTTGGTCAGATCATTACATTGGCGTATTTGATTGAGGGGAAAACGGCTCAGTTTGTGTGTTTTTACAAAAGCCCAAATCCTAGTTTTCCCTAGGGGCTCTCTGGGGCCATTTGGCATGCAATTTTTATGCAAAATTATAGGATTGATGCCTATTTTTTTGTGCTCTATACATTGACATTGATTTAGGGGAAAACAGCTTAGTTTATGCATTTTTAAGAAGTCTCAAACCCCTAGTTTTCCTCGAGAGCCCTTTGGGACCAATTTGGCATGTAATGAAGCACACCATCATGATGACTTAGACAATTAAATGGGCTAAAGAGCCTAGATGGGTTTCTTTTAGCCCGGTCAGAATTAGCCATGGGGCGTTGGACAGCCATGGCCAGCTTGGGTCGGCCATGACTTGGAGGTTGCATGCTTGACCTTTTCACTTAGTATGCATCACACATGTGGTACCACGTGTCCGGTGTGCATTTTTACATTTGTGCCATCGCCTACGTGTTAGCACATACAGGCAAATGGGCATCCACATGCTCGCACTAATCATCCTGATGAATGCAGTTTAACCCTGAGGCATGTCGTCAGGGGTTACCATGCCAATTCCCTCTTATGTTAGCAAAATAGAGTTTTTTTTTTGTTTCCATGGCCTGGAAGCCGTTAAATGATCCCAGCTGTGCCAAATAGCATGATATGGTTTCTGATGAGCATTAACAAATTTGTACACATGTCTGTTAGTCCTTCTCTATGATTACACCCACTGATGTATGATCATATGATATGAGATCATGGACAGTGAGTTGACCTCTCCAAGAGGTGCTGTATTATGATTGGGGCGTGACAAATTGCCATCGGACCAGTACTTGTATGAATACACTTCCAGGCTTGCGAATCATATTATATGATGTTGTATGATGATTGTATTATACACTTTTTAGTGTATTTTATTAGATGATGTGATACGGGCATGTGTGGATATTGATATGTATTGTGAGCTTGAACATGAGATAGACGTTGGGCAATGGCCAAAGACCAGTTTTACCGTGAATGCATTTTACCGACTGAGTGTCAGTTGAACACATTATAAAAGGGGCTAGGTGGTTGGCTAAGAGGCCTGCATTCTGAGAACAGTCTATGTTATGAAGTGCTCCTCACCCAAGTTACTAGTGAGGACCCAGTCCCTGTATATAATATGGGACGCGCTGTTGTAGCAGCTATAACTGAGCTCAGTCTAGTTTGGAGTCACGGATAGGGTTATCTCATGTTCGTTTATCCATAGTGACTCGATTTGTGAGTAAGACCATAAGGTACATAGCGGTCTTGTGTATAGCCTTGTACATCCCAGTGGGGAATGCATTGATGCTTAGTGCTCAGCACTGTGTATGTGTATGCATGCAATTGTTGCAACTTGTTATGTATGGTGATTACTGTGTTGTGTAAATTGACTATATTTTGTGTGTTGGCACATCTTATTCATGTCTTATCTTTTGCTTGGATTATGCATTACAGGCCTTGGGATACTCATACTCTCTGAGGCATTGATGTTTGTTTTCAGGTACTCACTCGGCAGGGGGCAGTGCTTCTCAATCATGATGCTGTTAGGATAGAGAGTGATCTCTGTGCACTGTGATTTACATCATTCTTTGCCAATATTTTTTGTTGTGGGCCCGAATTTTGTATGTTTGGTCATGTAGGGCAATGCCTTTTGGTATAAATACATTGTTTTATGTACATGTATGTTTTGGGTTTGACCACTAAAGTATAGGTGTATCATGTGTTAGTCATAATGTTCACTCACTAAATGCACCACTATAATGGAATATAATACATATGTGCTTAGGGCAGAATGAGTTATACACCAATTATGTAGGCAATTATTATACTGTGTTGTAGGACAAGTCATGCTCTTTTCCACTAAAGCAAATTTGTGCACCATATATGATTTACATCGCTGCATTATGAGTCATGAATGGATGTAGTTGTTAATGGCATCATCACAATATTCAATGGTGTAAAGCTCGTGTAAATACGACAATATTGATGTTATTATCCGTTTGCGTAGATAGCTTCATGCATCTTTAATTTTCTGTTCATCATGTCGATTGAGCAATATTTAGCATATTTGGTTTGGTTTCATGTTTGTTTGTCAACATTAAGAAACACATATTTCATACGCACACACCCCTATGCATGTAGAGCATGCACACACCATGCAAGAAAGACAAGCTATGTTCTGTAGGAATTTTCATCAGACTTGCAGAGGTCATAACCTCATATCCACAGGGTTTTTTTGTTGTTTAGACAGCCATTGGTTCATCAGGACGTTACCTTTCTTTTGACAATTTTGGACACTGCTTGCCCCCCAGCCACGCAAATACAAGAAACTATTTTCTACAGGCAGCATTCTGTTGTGTAGAAATCTGACTTCTGTTCCTGACTGCATAGCCAACTAACCATGATGAATTTCACAATCATGTAAAAGGAAAACTTGGTTCTCCTTATGTTAGCTTTCCAGCGAGTTCTACTTTACATGTGTTTCATGATGTTTGACCTTTCTACTAGTCAAATTACAAAGACTAGTTTTCTGCATCCAAATTTTAGCAGAAGTCCGGATGTTGAGAAAGTGAATGGTGTACTCTTGATAGTTTTGTTGAGAGTTTAACATCAAAGTTTGAGTCAGGCATGCAGGGTTTTGCAGTTTGTAGGTCTTTAGAGTCATGTTAATATGTTTTTTTTATTCATAAGAAGAGCCATTAAAAAAATTAGGGCCCCTTATATGGATGTCGCTCTCTTTTGGCCAACATTCTTTTCTTTTGTTTATGGTTTTGACATGTTTGTTGCTTGGTTTGCTTGGATTTGACGACATGATCACTAGAGGATTGGCGTAACCCAAGTAAAATTATTTCCCACCCAAGTAAAATTATTTCCCCTCTCAAAGTAAAAGCCGGAGGTTTTATTCTAAAGTGTCTAAATTTCGTGGATTTGTCATAGTTGTATGCTTATTTTCATAAGCTTGGAGCCATGATCAGTGTGGGATTAGCTTAGTTACAAAAATTAAGGGTACATGTCATTTTAGAAATGTGATTTCATATTTGTGTTTTTAGGAGTGTCAATTTTCAAGTCCAAGGTTTTGTGCATAGGGCAACCTTTTTGATTTCTTTGGTTTTTCTCATTAGTTTCAGTTTGAATTCATTCCAATCATTAAATTTAATGATAATCATGCATTAGAAGTTACGTTGTGTTTGACTTTCATGTTTGAGGTGTTCTGGTTGATGGTTTTTCATATTAAGTCACTATGCTTGTGATCACGTGTTTTACAGATTGCCTGCATCCTATTTTATTCATTCTAGCTTAGACACGTTTTATTTGATAGATTTGAAGTTTACAATGCATTAAAATTCATATTGCATCCATCCTTTGCATTTTGGATATTTAGGTTGTTACATAACATATTGCACATTATTCTAGCTTACATATAGATATGCATTGAATCTTTCATTTTTCATGCATACTAGATGTTGCACGCATTTCATGCAATAGTTCCAATGTTTAGGACATGGAAGAACCTAGATCTAAGTTAGATTCTAGAAGTTTGGTACCTAGGTTGTTTAGTTCACCTAGAATTCTGTTTTCTGAAATTTTAGTTTTTGGCCTTACTTTGTCGTTTTAGTTCTCCCAAACCATGTGATCTTGATGAACTGTAAAAGCATTTAATTATTCACATGTGTCTACTTCATGCCCACCAAATTTCATGGCATTCCATGATGATTTAATCCCTCGTTTGCCAAATTACAGAAACTGGTTTTCTGCAAAATTCAGTTTGCAGAAATCAGTGTCGTAATTGCTGCCAACTTAGGAACTCAGTAACTCAAAGTCCGGAGTTCATTTTTCAATTCTGTAAAATCCTGCTGTCCCCTATGGGTGTCTAGTTTGTCTACAACAAATTTTACATGAATGCATGGTGTCTAACCCCTCCATCCATCCTGATTTTCGAAATCTGTTCTCTGCTCAAAATCGTAGCATGTCTATAACATATTACAACTTTTAGAAAGGTCTCTTTGCATCTCAAATGAAACCTAAAAGTGATTCTACATGCTTCTTGATTCAATAACATTCATTTTTCATGGATAAATGATGCCAAAGTAATTGAACTCATAATCGTGTTGTAAAATTTGAACCCCCTTCTTTGTTAGCCTCCTATAAAGTTATGTTCTTGAGTGACTTGTTTTCTGCATATTATTTATAGCATCGTATCTCCCTAGCCTAGGAACCCCTTTCCGAATCTGTAAAAGGAAATTTGTTTTCCTGATGATAAAGGCCAGGTCCCAAATTTTAGGAGAATTCACATCCATTCGTCCCAGCTTACTTCATCCCAAAGATGGCTGCAAGTAAGATTGCTGCAATTTTACAGCAGTAAGCTGTATTTCTGACACAGGTTGTCTACTCTCTTTTTGTGCCTATGAATACTTTCTTCAAACAAAAACTTGGAAAATGTTTTTTAGTATACGGGGAAAGGTCACACCAGTTTTTAGTCTCATCAGAGTTCGTTTGATAGGTTTTCCAAGGTATTCGTTATGTCTACGGATCACGTGTTACAGTCCTAATCTTTCAGGATGGTAATTTTGAGCAGGTGGCCTGCCCCTTAGCTTCGAACGTAAGTTTCCTGGCGCCAATCACTCGAATGTGGTTGCTACGAAGGTTGACCTCAATTTTCACAAAAATCCTTGTTTGTTGTGTATTTATTTTCAAACATCTCCACATTCCCTAAATCCTATATTCCAAATGTAACATAAAAGTAGAACATTGTCACATTCACCTTGATTTTCGCTTTTGGGCCGGTTTTTTAACGTGTCATCCCTGGATCAGGTGTCCTCCAGGTGGCTCTCATGTGATTTCACGGGGTGTTCAGGTAGGCTTCATTTCATGTTATGTTACATTAAATTTAGGCATATATCCATGCTCATTTCTTGTCATGCGTTATTTAGGTCTTGTCAGCACCTAAGAATGCTTTTCATGCATGATCAATATGTCCCTAAGTCGTTTGGCCTTCGTTCTAAAATTTCATGATATAAGATGTAGATAGATTTGTTTGCCCATAAACATCATCGTAAACTAAAATCATGTATGTACCATTGTGTAAGATACTTACACGTCTAACATGCTTATGTATTGTGGTTCCCAAAATCCGTCATTTGGAACATCATAGGTGGTTCATTCATGTTTATTTATGTTCTCGTTTTCATACATGCATCTAACCTCTTAAAATTGCATTCCAATCTACCAATATACACAACTACATGACCGAGGAATATAAGGGCTGGCTACAGGTTGCCGAAAAATGAGCCTGCCCATCTGAGGAAGACTAAGGCCCAAACAAACATCAAACAAAATAAACCCCATCTTACAAGCCTATCGCAGAAAAGATCCTAGCACATAAAAAGACTAGACGCTCAGTCAACTTCCTCAATTTTGGGACCAGCGCCAGACGTTCCGCCATTGTCACCGGCACCGAAGCCGCTGCGGCCGGGCATCCCTCCTTCTGCATCGAAGCCAGCACCACCGTCAGCACCACCACCTTGATACATCTTAGCGATTATGGGGTTGCAGGTGGCTTCCAGACCCTTGAGCTTGTCCTCGAACTCATCGACCTCCGCCAGTTGGTTGCTGTCCAACCAGTGGATCGCCGCATCCACCGCGCCCTCGATCTTCTGCTTGTCCGCCGGATCTAACTTACCGGCGAACTTCTCGTCCCTCACCGTGTTCCTCATGTTGTAGGCGTAGTTCTCAAGGGCATTCTTCGCCTCCACCTTCTTCTTCACCTCCTCGTCCTCCGCCTTGTACCTCTCCGCTTCCTTCACCATCTTTTCGATGTCCTCCTTGCTCAACCTTCCCTTGTCGTTTGTGATGGTGATCTTATTCTTCACCCCAGCCGTTTTGTCTTCGGCGGAGACATTCAGGATTCCGTTGGCGTCAATGTCGAAACAGACGTTGATCTGGGGGACGCCCCTCGGCGCCGGCGGGATACCGGAGAGCTCGAATTTCCCGAGCAGATTGTTGTCCTTGGTCCTCGCCCGCTCCCCTTCATACACCTGAATCAGGACAGCCGGCTGGTTGTCAGAGTAGGTGGAGAAGATCTGTTCCTTCTTGGTGGGGATGGTGGTGTTGCGCGGGATGAGCACCGTCATGACTCCGCCGGCAGTCTCGAGACCCAGGCTGAGCGGCGTGACGTCGAGGAGGAGCAGGTCCTGCACCTTCTCGTTGCCCTCACCGCTCAAGATGGCCGCCTGGACGGCAGCGCCGTAGGCGACGGCTTCATCGGGATTGATGCTCTTGCAGAGCTCCTTCCCATTGAAGAAATCTTGCAGCAGCTGCTGAACCTTGGGTATCCTGGTGGATCCCCCGACAAGCACGACATCATGGACGGAGGACTTGTCGATCTTGGCGTCACGCAGGCACTTTTCGACGGGTTCCATGCACTTCCTGAACAGGTCCATATTAAGCTCCTCGAACCTCGCCCTCGTGATCGTCGCGTAGAAGTCAATCCCCTCGTACAGAGAGTCAATCTCAATGGTCGTCTGAGCCGTGGACGAGAGCGTCCGCTTCGCCCTCTCGCAGGCAGTGCGCAACCGCCGGAGTGCCCTCGCATTGCCGGTGATGTCCTTCTTGTGCTTCCTTTTGAACTCCTGCACAAAGTGGTTCACCATGCGGTTGTCGAAGTCCTCACCGCCCAAATGGGTGTCCCCAGCCGTGGCCTTCACCTCGAAGATTCCCTCCTCTATGGTCAGGAGCGACACATCGAAGGTGCCGCCACCAAGGTCGAAGATGAGCACGTTCTTCTCGCCGCTGCGGCCGGCCTTCTTATCGAGCCCGTAGGCGATGGCCGCGGCAGTGGGCTCATTGATTATCCGCATCACGTTGAGCCCGGAGATGGCTCCGGCGTCCTTGGTGGCCTGCCTCTGCGAGTCATTGAAGTAGGCAGGGACGGTAATCACGGCGTTCTTGACCGTGGTGCCCAAGTACGCCTCAGCGATCTCCTTCATCTTGACGAGCACCATGGAGGAGATCTCCTCTGCCGCGAACTGCTTCTCCTCGCCCTTGTACTGGACGACGATCATAGGCTTATCTCCGGGGCCAGGGATGACCCTAAAGGGCCAGTGCCTCATATCGCTCTGAACCGTGGGGTCGCTGAACCGGCGGCCGATGAGGCGTTTAGCATCGAAGACGGTGTTCGCAGGATTCATGGCGACCTGGTTCTTGGCGGCGTCGCCGATGAGACGCTCGGTGTCGGTGAAGGCGACATAGGAAGGTGTGGTGCGATTTCCCTGGTCGTTGGCGATGATCTCCACGCGGTCGTGCTGCCACACTCCCACGCAACTGTAGGTGGTGCCGAGGTCGATGCCTATCGCCTTGCCTTCCTTGGCGGCCATGTCTTCAACGTCGAAACTCAAACAGAAGCAGAAGCTTGAAGGGAATGAGAGAACAATAGAGGAAGAGAAGCGAACAGTGGAATTCGCACCGCTGTAAAGAAAAGAAAAGAGGGATTGCGGAATCGCTTTTTCTTCTTTCTCGGTTTGCCTGGGGATGATTTTCGAATCGATGACAAACGCTGGAACATGGATCCATTTATAAAGGGGAGAGCGGAAGGAAGGAGAGAAGTCCAGAAACTGATCGAAGAAGAAAGAAACGGCCGGAGAGTCAACGGAGTAAGAGGGATCGAGTTTCCACTGGAAGACACGAGAGGGTTCGAGAGGGAAGCAGGGGACCGGCGGACCGCTAGTTTAGGCTTTAAGGGCCAGCTTTTGTTTTAATCACGATCGTGCCATCTTGACGGTTTCTGCTGGTGGGTCCCAATCGGCGGTCGCTGCCACCAGGTGTCGTGGCCCGCCAGGGTGCAATAGCGTTCGCTGGGTAGTGGCCGGGACCGACTTCAACTCTGATCTAACATTTAGAATTCAGTTTGGATCTTCTAGACCAGATCATTTTGGATTTTGTATCGCAATTCAGATCAAGCGGGCGTGGGCCGCTCTACATACTCACAGAACCCACCACGGCAACAAGCGATTAGGCGCTGGATGTGAGCCATGTCTGAGCCAGGTCAGTATCTGGTAGGGTCTCGCCCGTGGCCGGTCAGACTCCGAAGCCAAAGGCCTCGCCTACCCCCAAGATCACCTTAGAGGGAGCTAAGACTCACGCCAAGCAATCTAAGTACAAGACTCAAAGCAAAGTTAAAGCAAGTGCGGAAGCAAAAGTCACTAACCAACACACTACGGATGATGCGAGCGCTCTCCAAGGCAAAAGGGCTGGCCGGAAGTGAAGTAGTACCCGCCGGGAACGCCTAGGAGCACCTTGGGAGGTTGCTGGATGGAGGAGGGACCTGCTGGTTCTTCGCCGGAAAATGTCACCGAAAAAATACCAGCGGTGACCGGAGGTGGCCGGAGCTGACCGGAGATGGCCGGAGTAGACTCGCCGGAGCGGTAGAAGCGCCCAAGGATGAAACCGATGAGGGGATGCTCGCCGACTATCACCTAGGAGCTTCAATTGGCAACGCCGGATGTGGACGGGACCAGTTGGAATGTCCACCGGAATAATGGCCGGAAAAGGAGCAGAGGTCGCCGGAAGTGGCCGGATGCAGCAGGGAATGAACTAACCAAGCCGCCGATTCCTAAACTCCAAGGGTGCTCATGAGTGGTCTCCCTTGTGGGCTAAGGTAGGAATCGACTAGGTGCGACTTGACCTAGGTCGGGTTGGAGGGGAGTGAGCTTGGACCGAGAGGACCAGGTGGGCCCGGGCTAGGTGCGGCCAATGAGCTGGGTCAATGGAAGGTTAGGCAAAGGGGGTCATGTGTTCCAAATCCTAAGTTGACCGGGTGAGGAAAAAGGGCAAAAATGCGGATCCCTACAATGTAGCTAGGGTAGGTTTAGGGTTTAGGCTGTGTGGAAATGGGAATGGCGTGTGGACTAGGTTACTCACGTGTGGGTTAGGTTTGACTGAAGATTTGGTATCTAGGGGATGAGCCTAGGTGGCGGGTGAGTAGAGGCTATCTCCTAGATGTTAGGAGAGAGGATAGGAAAGGTGGTGAGGTGTCTAGCTAGGTGGCGCAACAAATGTGGTGAGCTGGATTCGGTTGGTGAGGTGGAGGGCGAGCTGGAGGGGAGAGACTTCTAAAATCTTCTAGAAAGGACACTTGACTGGAGGAGGAAGAGCTAGATCCTACACTATTGGAGATCAATCCTAGCTACTCGATCTTCCCCTTGATCTTCTCACCAAATGGTGGGCGATCCACCAAATGTGGAAAAGAGAGTGGAGGGGGATGACGAGCTGGCTTCTCTCTCTCAAGCTACTCTCTAACTCAACAAGATCGTGCCATGTGTCAAGATGAAGGGTAAAGAATGAGCAAGAAGAATCACTTACCAAAATTGAAGATCGGCTAGGGTTTCCCAAGCTCGTCGGCGGTAGAAATTCTTCCCCAAATGTTGGCCGGTTTTTTCCAATTCTCACCAAGAACGCCTAACGCAGCTGAAGTCCGCCAAGTACAGCAAGAAGAGACTGTCTTGGCTTGCTGTTTTCTACCGGAGTTCGCCAGAAAATCCCCAAATGTTAGTCGGAATTGTAGCAGCGGTGGCCGGACGCCCAAATGTGCGCCGGAATTTGGAAATTCTCGCCGGATTTCAACTTTTTCTAAATCATTCTTGGGCTGATTCTTTTCTATTCTTTTCTTTTCTTTTCTTTTTCTTTTTTTTACGCCTTTTTTTTTTCTTTTTCTGTACTTTCCGGTGAGATTTTCAGAATTGGACCGTGACTGATTTTGACTTCAAATCCACGGTTCAAGGGGTGGTTTTGTGCAAGAAATCAAAAGATCTACGTAATTAATCAAGGGGAAAATGAGAGACTCGTAAGGAACGCTTTGAAACTGGTTTCCACCGTTGAAAGGAAGAGATCACCGACTGGAATTCCAGCAAACTTCTCCTCTCTAAGCCGAACCCGATTTCAAAGAATAGCAACGTCGTTGCACCCCTTTTCTTCCTCGTTAAGGACGCTTACCTCTTGATCTCGACGAGTGGATGAATGTCTTCTTCTTTCTAGTCGCCTAGAACAATGAAGACCTGCCCTGCTAGAGTCGTGGCCATTAACCTTGCTGGTGGAAGAGCTCGGTTGCACCGTGGACGCCTTGGATTGTAGTGGGGAAAAACCGGGAGGAAGAGCTACCTTGCGCCGAGCACTTGGAGACTCCCAAAGCCGATCAACCTTTGGCCGAGTGGAGGAGAAGAGCAAAGAAACCAAGGAGAAGAAGAAGAAGCCGCGGGTTGAAGGTCTTGACCTCGAGGTGTTGCAGCAATGGCTGCTGTTCTACCTATGCTACAGAACTACAGTCGAGAGAAGAAGGCATGGAGGAGAAGAGATTTCGCATAGGGGAGAAGAGAGAACTTGAGGAGAGGAGAGAGAAGCTAATTTCACTAACTTACTCAAATTTCATTCCAAATTGTTCAAAAGCATACGAAATCAAATGTTTACATTGCTTAAATAGTATCTGAAATGGAACAGATCTAAACATTGGATCCGGATCTAAAACTTAAAGCAATTCACACTTACACAAGGCGCTAAAGCAAATACCAAAGCAAATAGCGAAAATAAACTACTCGAGACCTAATGTCTCGCCTTCAAACCGGGTCCTCCTCTAGCCCACGCATGCTTGGGTTCGACTTGGACCAAGCCTGCCTAGGTTCGCCCTAGACTGACCCTAAGGGACTCGGGTTTGACCAAGACTAAGGCTGGACTCGACTGGAAACGGACTTGACCCACCTCCTTGATCTTCTAAAGCCTCGCTTAGAGCCATCGCACTACCTCCCTCACCTCCCTCTGTGCTAACTCCAAGCTCAGTCAACGCTTCAACCTTGGGCGAATCCAATGGCTGCACACCTCCCTCTCCTCCCTCTTGACCCAGGCTCGGGTCAACTTGACTATGCTCAGCCCTAGCAAACCGAAGATTGGATTCCTCTTGTCCTCTGTGACTGCTCTCGGCCACATCCGTGGCCGCTTGTGGTCAATTTGAGGGCTGGCCCGTATCAGATCCATCCTCCTGAGATGGAGCTTGTCCCCAAGCTCCTGTAGGAAACTGCAGCTTAATCTTCTCAAGCAATTCCCACGAAGTGCCACCATCGACTCCTTCCCATTCAATCATAACCTCATGACGAGGCCTGCCATTACGAGTAACCCACCTGTGCTTCAAGATACGATACGGTCTAGGTGCTACATCAGGTAAAGGTTCTTGCTGTTCAGGAACTGGCCTGTGGTGTGGCTTCAATCGAGACACATGAAAAACCGGATGCACAAGTGCTGTAGGTGGTAATGCTATTTGATACGCTGCCTTCCCAATCTTTTGCAGAACTCTGATTTGGTAGGAGCTTCGAATAGGGTTGCCCCAATAATGATTTTTGTCTCATGGGCAATCTTTTCAACCAAACCATGTCTCCCACCTCAAACTTTCTATCTTTGCGCCCTTTATCATGGGCTTTTTTCATCCTGGCTTGAGCTCTCTCGATATTCTTCTTTAAAGTGGCAAGGATCTCATCGCGATTTCTCAAAGTGCAGTCCACTTCATCCTCTCTAGCAGTGTTCACTTCATACCTCGGAATTGTAGCTGGAGGATATCCATATAATGCCTCATAGGGTGTCATGCCAGTGCCCGAATGTAGACTGGTGTTATATGTCCACTCAGCCCATGACAAAAATTTAACCCAAGTGTTGGGCCTCTCGCCAGCAAAACACCTCAAATAGGTCTCCAAAGTCCTATTGACTACCTCACTCTGCCCATCAGTCTGAGGATGATGAGCAGTGCTGAAGTTAATTACTGTCCTTGCCATCTTCATGTACTCTCTCCATAAAGCGCTCATGAAGATCGAGTCCCGATCACAAACGATAGTTTGTGGCATACCATGAAGCTTCCCGATGTGATCTTGGTACACGCCTGCTACCATTGGTCCGTGGTAGTTTTTAGGTAAAGCCACAAAGTGACTATACTTTGTTAATCTATCTACCACTACCAAAACTGCTTCCTTGCCCTCTGATCTGGGCATCGCATCTATGAAGTCCATAGATACATCTTCCCAAGGCTTGTCAGGAATGGGAAGAGGGTTCAAGTGCCCTGGAGGCTTGGTCGCCTCATACTTTTCCCTTTGGCATATGGGGCATGCCTTCACATAACCCCTAACGTCCGACTTCATGCCATCCCACCAAAATTGAGCCTTAATCCTTCCCATGGTCTTGGCCACACCCTTGTGACCGGCAGCACTAGAATCATGAAAATGCTTAAGCAATTCCTGCTTAAGACCTGAGTCCTTGGGGACCAACGCTCTCCCCTTCTTGCAAAGCATCTCTCCCTTAAGAGTGTAATTGGGGATGGACCCCGGATTCTGGCGGGTAGTCTGCTTGAGAAGCCTCAGATTCAACTCTTGATTCTGCTCTTCAATGATTCTCTCCCATAGGTCTGTGCCTATCACAGAGAGAGTCTTCAGTTGCTCTGGCACACGAGATAAGGAGTCTGCTGCAGAGTTCTCAGTCCCCTTCTTGTACTCAATAGTAAAATCATAGCCAAGAAGTTTGGCTAACCATCTTTGTTGTGTCGGGGTAGAGACGCGCTGCTTTACCATATATCTCAAGCTGCTGTGGTCAGTCCGTACCACAAATCTTCTCCCTATCAGATACGGCCTCCATTTATCAACTGCCATGACAATTGCCAACAACTCCTTTTCGTATGTGGACAAGGGTTTAGCCCTGCTGGTCAGGGCCTTAGACATGAAAGCTATAGGATGGCCTTCTTGACTAAGAACTGCACCAATGCCCACATCACTTGCATCCGTCTCAATGACAAAGTCTTTGGTGAAATCTGGTAGAGCCAAAACTGGTGCGCTCATCATTGCTGCCTTGAGCTTAACAAAAGCCTCTTTAGCTGTATTCCACGTGAACTCACCCTTCTTCAACATGTGAGTGAGAGGAGAGGCTATCAGTCCATACCCTTTGATAAAGCGACGATAATATCCAGTTAGTCCCAAGAATCCCCTCATTCCCCGGGGGTCCTTCGGTAGCGGCCATTGCTCCATCGCTTGGAGCTTCTCAGGATCTGCTCTGACGCCATCATAAGACACAATATGCCCAAGATACCCGATAGAAGTCTGTCCAAAACTACACTTGGACATCTTGGCAAACAGGGTATGTTCTCTCAAAACCTTCAAAACGATGCGAAGATGCTCGATATGCTGCTCCATGCTCTGACTATACACCAGAATGTCATCGAAAAACACCAAAACGAAGTCTCGGAGAAATTCACGAAACACGTCGTTCATACACCTTTGAAAGGTCGCCGGTGCATTGGTCAGCCCAAATGGCATAACCAAGAACTCATAATGACCATCATGGGTCCTGAATGCTGTCTTCGAGATATCCTCCTCATACATTCTAATCTGGTTGTATCCTGACCTGAGATCTAACTTCGAAAAGACACGCGCTCCTGATAATTCATCTAATAACTCATTTATCACAGGAATAGGGTGCCTATCTTTTACAGTTGCTTCATTCAAAGCCCTGTAATCTACACAGAATCTCCAGGTGTTGTCTTTTTTCTTAACCAGAAGGACTGAAGAAGAAAAGGGACTAGAGCTAGGTCTAATGATGTTGCTCTCTCGCATCTCTTTTACTAACTTTTCTATTTCTGATTTTTGGGCATACCCATATCTGTATGGGCGGACATTAACGGGCTCAGTGCCGTTGGCTAACACTATCCTATGATCATAAGTTCGTTGAGGTGGGAGCCCCTTGGGTTCCTCGAAGATGTCGTCAAACTCCTCCAACACCTCTTGAACTGGACTGGGTATTACCTCCTTCTGATCCTGATCAGAAGCTATCTCCTCTGCTACGGCCACTAACCAAGCTGCAGATTTTTGAGTCACTAAGGCTCTCAAAGCTGCTCTAGGTTCTAGACTAGGATCTATGGCCCTAAGCACTACGCCTTCCTTGCCACCCTCCTTAGGGAGGCACAACTCCATGGTAGAGAAGTCCCATCAGATACGGCCTAAGGTTGTCAGCCACTTGACTCCAAGGATGATGTCTACACTCGGGATAGGAACAACCAGTAGATCCACTTTAAAGGGGACCTTCTGCAGGGTAAGCTCTACGTTTGTACACTTACGGGTACATAAAAGTATGTCCCCGTTGGCCACTAAAACTCTAAGCTCTGGTTGGTCCTCCATAGTGCATCCTAGTTGGCCGGCTATGTGGTCACCTATAAAGTTGTGGGTGGCTCCTGAGTCTAGCAAGACAAGCACTTGCCGGTCACCTATACGCCCTAAGACCTTCATAGATTCGGGTCGCTCCGGGTTGTCCATTATCCGACATTCAGCTTCAGGTGGCGGTTCCTCTTCCTTCTTAGGATCTTCTACCGTTTCGGGCTCAAAGACTTCTTCAATAATTAGGGGCTGGTCCTTCCCCTCTTCTTCATTATCTCTTTCCAAAACGGTGTAGACTCTGATATGCTTGCACTGATGAGTTGGACTCCAATCTCCCTTACACCAAAAGCACTTCTTGTTCTTAATCATATCTTCACGCTCTTCCCGCGTCATGGGTGGAGGTGCTCTTGACCTATAGACTGGCTTAGTTTCTTCCTTCTTTGGTGGAGCAGGAAGTAACTTTTGCTGATGAGCCTGCTGGGGACGAACAACCTGAACATTTCTCCACGACTTGTAGAGGGCTTGCTTCTTGCGTTGCCTATCTTCAATGGAACATGCTTTAGCAAAGCACTTCCTCAACTCGGTGTTCGGCTCCGCCCTAACATCAATCTGAATTTCTTCTTTGAGACCTCCCATGAAGGCGGCTATGAGCGCCTTGTGAGTCCAATCAACCATGCTTGCTAGATTTTCAAACCTAGCTTGATACTCCTGGACTGTCGAGGTCTGCTTCAAGTTGCGAAGCTCGATGTCATAGTCCACGTAAGCGGTCTCCCCAAACCTAAGCGTAAGTGCTTCCCTGAACTCTTCCCAAGTCTCTACGGGTTCCTTAATCTTAAGCCATCTCAGCCAACGTCTTGCTTCACCATCAAAATGAAGAGTGGCAGTCTGGAGCCATTCCTCCCTAGGAATCATCTGACAAGTGAAATACTCTTCCACCTGAAAGATCCAATCCAAAGGGTCATTGCCATTGAACCTGAGAAACTCTATACGCACTTGAAGAACCCTGGGTTGGTTCCTCTGCACATTCCTGGGTTCCCAATGGTTATCCCATCTAGGTGGCTCTCTATCTCTAGAATGTTCCCACATAGGTGGGTCACGATCCATTCTATCACCCCACCTTCTTTCCGAGTTCACATGCTCCCATTGAGACCCTGGAAATCTAGGTCCGTACTGACTGGCCTGCGGTCCATGAGGTTCACGATTGAAGTAGTCCGAGGAGGAATGCTGTTGTCCTCCATGATTGCCATTGTATCCTCTATGATGGCCATTATGCCCACCATTATTGATCATGTGGTCCACATGGTGGCCATTATGTCCGTCATTATCTCTATTAGGCCCATAATGATGGCCTCGATGGTCATGCTCATTCTGCCATGTAGGAGGCGGCCTGCTCGGTCCTGCCTGCAACGGCCAAGGGGTAGGATCGGCACTAGGTGGTCCGCTCAACACCCCTTTTCCCTTATCCTGTCTAGGAGGGGGAAGAGGAGGAGGTTCTTGTGTGGACCTTTGATTGGCCTCCTGATTCGAAGACAGAGCTCGAATCATCTCCTTGATTTCATCGAGCTCTCTTAACCTGGACAGCTCTTTCTTGTAATCCATCATCTCCCGCCGGATCTGCAGAACTTCATTCTCAATGTGAACCATCTTCTCTACGGAATGAACTTCCAACTCAGTTTGAGGCTGCTCCTCTTGAACCGATGCATCTCCCTCGACTTCGAGAGAGTCTTGTTCTGTTTGCTTCCTTCGGGCCATAGTTGAAGGCCGAAGTTCCCAAACCATACAATTTCAAAAGCAACTACGCTAACAATTGATGCAAACCACTTCTATTAAGCAAGGCAATTCCAATAAATCCAAGAAATCAAAGCAGGAAATCTGATCTAAAACTGAAACTGAACTTGAAATCAACACTGAAAAAGATGCTCGAGTCGTGCTCTAACTCCAAGGAGGCTCTGATACCAAATTGGTAGGGTCTCGCCCGTGGCCGGTCAGACTCTGAAGCCAAAGGCCTCGCCTACCCCCAAGATCACCCTAGAGGGAGCTAAGACTCACGCCAAGCAATCTAAGTACAAGACTCAAAGCAAAGTTAAAGCAAGTGCGGAAGCAAAAGTCACTAACCAACACACCACGGATGATGCGAGCGCTCTCCAAGGCAAAAGGGCTGGCCGAAAGTGAAGTAGTACCCGCCGGGAACGCCTAGGAGCACCTTGGGAGGTTGCTGGATGGAGGAGGGACCTGCTGGTTCTTCGCCGGAAAATGTCACCGAAAAAATAGCAGCGGTGACCGGAGGTGGCCGGAGCTGACCGGAGATGGCCGGAGTAGACTCGCCGGAGCGGTAGAAGCGCCCAAGGATGAAACCGATGAGGGGATGCTCGCCGACTATCACCTAGGAGCTTCAATTGCCAACGCCGGATGTGGACGGGACCAGCTGGAATGTCCACCGGAATAATGGCCGGAAAAGGAGCAGAGGTCGTCGGAAGTGGCCGGATGCAGCAGGGAATGAACTAGCCAAGCCGCCGATTCCTAGACTCCAAGGGTGCTCATGAGCGGTCTCCCTTGTGGGCTAAGGTAGGAATCGACTAGGTGCAACTTGACCTAGGTCGGGTTGGAGGGGAGTGAGCTTGGACCGAGAGGACCAGGTGGGCCCGGGCTAGGTGCGGCCAATGAGCTGGGTCAATGGAAGGTTAGGCAAAGGGGGTCATGTGTTCCAAATCCTAAGTTGACCGGGTGAGGAAAAAGGGCAAAAATGCGGATCCCTACAATGTAGCTAGGGTAGGTTTAGGGTTTAGGCTGTGTGGAAATGGGAATGGCGTGTGGACTAGGTTACTCACGTGTGGGCTAGGTTTGACTGAAGATTTGGTATCTAGGGGATGAGCCTAGGTGGCGGGTGAGTAGAGGCTATCTCCTAGATGTTAGGAGAGAGGATAGGAAAGGTGGTGAGGTGTCTAGCTAGGTGGCGCAACAAATGTGGTGAGCTGGATTCGGTTGGTGAGGTGGAGGGTGAGCTGGAGGGGAGAGACTTCTAAAATCTTCTAGAAAGGACACTTGACTGGAGGAGGAAGAGCTAGATCCTACACTATTGGAGATCAATCCTAGCTACTCGATCTTCCCCTTGATCTTCTCACCAAATGGTGGGCGATCCACCAAATGTGGAAAAGAGAGTGGAGGGGGATGACGAGCTGGCTTCTCTCTCTCTCAAGCTACTCTCTAACTCAACAAGATCGTGCCATGTGTCAAGATGAAGGGTAAAGAATGAGCAAGAATAATCACTTACCAAAATTGAAGATCGGCTAGGGTTTCCCAAGCTCGCCGGCGGTAGGAATTCTTCCCCAAATGTTGGCCGGTTTTTCCCAATTCTCACCAAGAACGCCTAACGCAGCTGAAGTCCGCCAAGTACAGCAAGAAGGGACTGTCTTGGCTTGCTGTTTTCTGCCGGAGTTCACCGGAAAATCCCCAAATGTTAGCCGGAATTGTATCAGCGGTGGCCGGACGCCCAAATGTGCGCCGGAATTTAGAAATTCTCGCCGGATTTCAACTTTTTCTAAATCATTCTTGGGCTGATTCTTTTCTATTCTTTTCTTTTCTTTTCTTTTTCTTTTTTTTTACGCCCTTTTCTTTTTCTTTTTCTGTACTTTTCGGCGAGATTTTCAGAATTGGACCATGACTGATTTTGACTTCAAATCCACGGTTCAAGGGGTGGTTTTGTGCAAGAAATCAAAAGATCTACGTAATTAATCAAGGGGAAAATGAGTGACTCGTAAGGAACGCTTTGAAACTGGTTTCCACCGTTGAAAGGAAGAGATCACCGGCTGGAATTCCAGCAAACTTCTCCTCTCTAAGCCGAACCCGATTTCAAAGAATAGCAACGTCGTTGCACCCCTTTTCTTCCTCGTTAAGGACGCTTACCTCTTGATCTCGACGGGTGGATGAATGTCTTCTTCTTTCTAGTCGCCTAGAACAATGAAGACCTGCCCTGCTGGAGTCGTCGCCATTAACCTTGCTGGTGGAAGAGCTCGGTTGCACCGTGGACGCCTTGGATTGTAGTGGGGAAAAACCGGGAGGAAGAGCTACCTTGCGCCGAGCACTTGGAGACTCCCAAAGCCGATCAACCTTTGGCCGAGTGGAGGAGAAGAGCAAAGAAACCAAGGAGAAGAAGAAGAAGCCGCAGGTTGAAGGTCTTGACCTCGAGGTGTTGCAGCAATGGCTGCTGTTCAACCTATGCTACAGAACTACAGTCGAGAGAAGAAGGCATGGAGGAGAAGAGATTTCGCATAGGGGAGAAGAGAGAACTTGAGGAGAGGAGAGAGAAGCTAATTTCACTAACTTACTCAAATTTCATTCCAAATTGTTCAAAAGCATACGAAATCAAATGTTTACATTGCTTAAATAGTATCTGAAATGGAACAGATCTAAACATTGGATCCGGATCTAAAACTTAAAGCAATTCACACTTACACAAGGCGCTAAAGCAAATACCAAAGCAAATAGCGAAAATAAACTACTCGAGACCTAATGTCTCGCCTTCAAACCGGGTCCTCCTCTAGCCCGCGCATGCTTGGGTTCGACTTGGACCAAGCCTGCCTAGGTTCGCCCTAGACTGACCCTAAGGGACTTGGGTTTGACCAAGACTAAGGCTGGACTCGACTGGAAACGGACTTGACCCACCTCCTTGATCTTCTAAAGCCTCGCTTAGAGTCATCGCACTACCTCCCTCACCTCCCTCTGTGCTAACTCCAAGCTCAGTCAATGCTTCAACCTTGGGCGAATCCAATGGCTGCACACCTCCCTCTCCTCCCTCTTGACCCAGGCTCGGGTCAACTTGACTATGCTCAGCCCTAGCAAACCGAAGATTGGATTCCTCTTGTCCTCTGTGACTGCTCTCGGCCACATCCGTGGCCGCTTGTGGCCAATTTGAGGGCTGGCCCGTATCAATATCACTCTGAACTACTCTGTTCAAAGATCATCAGGATTTTGAGATTCATGTATTTAAGTTTAGACTTCCCCCGGTTGATTTTAGATTAAACCTTTTCCCAATGCAAAAACGTAAAAAATAATATATCAATTATGAATCTTAGGCATGAATTAAGGTTCCTCATTTGATGAATCATATATTTTACTATCGATCTTTCCAACTGTTAACGAAAGAATGTCATATCATATCTATGGACTTCAAATCTCAAGTAATCAAGCGCCCCTTTTTTATGCATGATTTGCAATCCAATTAGAGTGATGCAAGCACTTGACACAAGGGCTATAAACTATTGCATTTGAAATCATAGATGTGACATGCACCAGTTGAACATGAGCGTATAGGTGTATTAAACCCGATTTTCTTTTCTAAACATTGCCCTCGATTGCGTTTTGCAGAAAAACAATGTAAGTCCCTGATTGTGAGGTTTTCCAGAAAAGTATTCCAGGTGAAAAATGTATGGTGTGGCTTGGAATCCTAATTCTAGAAAAATGTTCTCTTTCGTCGAACTTAGACAAAGAAATATGGAATGATATTGTTTAAGGTGAGTTGCTGCAGTTAAAGGTGGAAAAACTAATGATATTGTTTACAGGTGAGTTGCTGCAGTTAAAGGTGGAAAGACTATGTAAACAAACTTGAATACTGATCAAAATGCCTCTACTATAGCTAGGTTACTAGAGCAACAAGAGATTCGGCGTTTCTGACCGGCGATAGCCAAAATGAATGGAAAACTGGAATTGAAAAAAATGAACGACAGAAGGTGACTAGAAAACTGACAGTGGAATATATACCAAGGATCAACTTGATTTTATCTAGAAAAATTAAAAAAAGAAAAAAATCAGATTCGAAAAAGTCAGATAGCAATTCTACGGATTGTGCTTTGTGATATAAGGACGGTGAGCCTAATTTGCACAAAAATGGCATGTTCTGTGTCCTTGGTGTCCTCATATGCTTGAGATTAGTTTTCATTCGCATTAGCCCAACCCACCCAAACCACGTCAGTCCCCAACTTGTGTGGGCCTATAGACGGCACTGAATGAACAGCGTGCCTGGTGTTTTGTAGGCAAACCTCAGTTAAATTAAAGAACAGAGAATGTTTCACGACTATAATTAGTTGTTTCCATGTTTTGTGCATATACACACATACGAGCGAGGAAATATCATTGTTCGCATACAAACACAAGTATGTATGCATTATGCATAGAGAGAGAGAGAGAGAGCATCAACATCACCAATGACATGGCCAATGATAATTGACCATGTTCCACAACACACAAAGGAAGGACGTTTTTTTCATTTTCATATCTTGTCTCTCTCTTTTCCTTAGTTGCAGCCAAGAGAAAGAAGAAGAAGAAGAAGACAACAAGAAGCCAAGAAGAGAAAGAGCTGCCATCGTCCAAGCTCTCTCTCTCTCTCTCTCTCTCTCTCTCTCTCTCTTCAACCCATTCCTTGCTTCTAGATTTGCTAAGCTAGGGTACTTCATTGGACTCTTGTTTAGGATTTCTATTACAAAGAAAACTATCTTTATTCCCACAATTTTCAGCAAGAAGACTCTCTTCTTTTAGCTTTTTTGAGCTCGAATCCAAGATTAGGTTATTGCTTAAAATTGATTAATTTAGAGAACAAGCAAGGAGAAGCCCCAAGCATCAAGGCCGACTATAAGGTAGATGATTCTAACTTGTTCGCCATCTATTTTTGCTTCTTGCTATTTATTTTTCAAGTTCTATATCCGTGGGAGGGTTTCTTTTCATTTTTATTCATAGCTGAAAATGATGTCCAGCTTGAGAGAGCTATGATCAATGTACATTTCAATGCATGATGCATTTATAAATGGGTTTTCCTAAAAAAAGAAACCATGGATCATGTTTTGAAAAGGGCCCCAAGTCCACGTCCTTCTCAAAATAGCTAGCCTAAACTATTTTTTAACTCCCCACCATGAGTGAATTCCATGGTGAGAGAGTGATCTATATGTGTTGCAAATTTAAATGTGTATTAGGGACAGATACATTCTCATGAATGTGATCCACCCTTGCATGGCAAAATCATAGACAAACAAACTTGAGTAATCTCTTATTTTCTTCTATTTTGTGTCATTTCGATTCATGCATTCTTGAATTAGTTGATTAAAACTGGTATAGGAGATTAAAAAATAGTTTTCAATCTTTCTACATAAAAGAACCCAATTATAAATCATCATAATTCATAAGCTTAGTGGTCACTTGCCAAATATCTCATTTTGAGAGGCAAGATATGCATGTATAACCTCTTATTCAAAATCATTTTTCTCTTTTAACGTTAGTTTGTGATACATGTCTAATTTTGGCACCGTCGAGGACTGTCGAAGGCATAGCCGAGAGCACTAGAGCGGAGCCAACCAGTGGCATGAGTAGCAGCTGGGCACGCCGATTACCACTCGATAGGCTTATGTCCTTGTTGCCTTGTGAGGTTAGCCTTCGCAGGAAGAGCCGTGAGCAGCAGGCCGCAGCATGGCGTACAGCTGAGGATGGGTGCAAGCCCAAGAAGCGACCCATAGGGTCCAGATTCATAGAGAAAGCGGGCGCAACCAGATCTAATACAGGCGCCCTTTTGCTTATGTTTATTTACTCTTTTGTACCATTTCGATTTGAGACGTGTTAGAATCGTTTTACTTTAAGTTCTTTGTACCGTCTCGGGTTAGGAGCTAAGTGAACCGAGACGCTTCTCATGTATATAAGCTTTGTAATTAGGGCTTTTTGGGATTACGCTTGAATGAGGAATGAATTGATTTTCACTTTGGGCGTCACTCTCTCTCTCATCCCATCTTCTTCTCAACCAAGTCTACTTGTCTTTCCGGCGGTGGCCGGATTGATTTCTTCTCACCATTGACCAGCGACGGCTGGTGTCTTTCTTTGATCCGACAGCATCAGTCCTCCTCCTGTCCTCAATACTCTTTTCTTCTTCTCCCCAATCGGCCGAAGGAACATCTGCCTCCCCTGATCCAACGATAGAAGGAGAAGCGATGGCAGATCCCAAAGTTGAAATCGATTCGCCCTGCTGAGTGTGATCTTGGGTAGCGATAGCGCCTCGGCAGCGAGGTTCTATCAATTTGGTATCAGTGCAGATGCTCACCGGTTGCGATTCATGAAATTGCAGGCGAAGTAAGGCCATTACAAAAAAACATACCAAAACTGGCAACTCAGAACACCGGCGCTCTTTCTCTGAGTGGAATCATCAGTGGAGCAATAGACCATTAGTACTAGAACCGTCTACATCTCAAGAACCTTTGAGCAAAATTTCAAGATTTTTGGGGCTACGGTTGACCAGAAATCGAATTTTGAAGAGGCGCAGCTTCTCAGGCAGTGTTTTCCCCAATTCCAGCGACCACCGAGCATTCTGGCATCGATTCCTGCAGATCGCTGATTCAAAACGTGTGGATTATCATCTGGAAGGATTTTTAACGAATTTCCGAGCAAATCGAGCCCAAGAACACCAGATTTGGCCCAAAAACGAAGTCAGAATCGAATTTTGAAGTTCACATGGAGTTTTCCTACGTTTTCCGGCGTTCGAAGAAGAAATCCGGCGAACTCGATAAATTCCGATGCCGTGTTCTTCAGTCCCCGGTGGTGTCGCGTGTTTTCGTGTCCATAGCAGCCGCGAATCATCGGGATACGCGAGTCCCGTCGAGTATCACGCAACAGTGTCCTGCGTAGTCATCGTGTCCCGCAACATATCCCGCACTGCAGTGTTCCCGTCGGACACCGAGTCCCGCTTCACACGAGTCTAGCAGCTTACCAATGTGGGTGACATCGTGTCAGCGTGTCCCCCAATCCTGAGACCGTGTCCAAGCCCGATTCTCTCCCGAAATCCTTATTCTCAGACGGCGGAGAAGCCCGAATCTGCATCAACTTCAAATCATCGGCATTTTCAGCTCCGACCTCCGTTCGGGACAATCAAATATGCGTTGGAATCATCTTCATCTTGGCTATCTGATCACAAATTTTCAGATTTTTTGATGGAGACAATCGGGCGCAGTGCATTTTTTATTGAAGACTGTTTTGAAGGGCGTCCTGCGACTGTGTTGAAGTTGATTTTCAACAGAATCAGGAGGCACTTCGGATCCTCGGCGCTGTTAACTTCGGCCACGGATTTGGTCGAGTAGATATCCTTTAGAATCGTTTACATCTCTTCTGTCTGCCCACAAAATTTCTGATTTTTTGGAGCAAACATCAGGGCGCAGTGAATTTTTGAGTGCCGACTACTCTGAGCTGATTCCTGGAACTGAGTACAAGCTGTGGTCGAACAAAAAAGGCATGACTTTGGGGCTCAATGAATTTTGATAGGAGACAACACTGACAGCGATCTTGGAGGCGTTCGATTCCTACAAATGTCTTTTATTTTTTTGTTTAAGTTTCGTGAATTTTGGACCATCCTGTGAGAAGATATCGATTTTTGAAGAAGCAAAGGTCCTTGGAGCGGCTAACAGATAATAAGAGTGTAATGGACTTAGTTCTTGGCGTCTACGCGAGGGACAAGCACCTACAAGATATAGTGCTGGTTCCGGGTTTGGAAATCAACCAGGAACCGAGGATGGAGGTCTGGACGGCAGGAAGAAACCCTAATTGCGACTTGGTGTTCCAACACCCTAGCATCCACGGGTTCCACTTTGAACTTGAGGTCGACAAGGTGAGCTGGCGAGTTTGGGTGACAAACTTGACGCTTACGGGAAAATTAAGTGTAGTAGAGATTATGATAAGACCCCAATGCACCAAGCAGTTCTACCCAAGCGAGATCCTCAAGGTAGGAGACTCTAGCCGGAGTTTCAAGCTAGAAGTGATTCCTTCGGTCTCTGGCCAAGAAGAAGGAAGCCATGACAGCAAGCACCAAGAGCCATATGCAAAAGGTTCGGTGGCACGAGCAACGCAGCAGCTATGTGTGAAAATCATTGAAGCCATCGACAAACTGCAAGCAAAATGGAAGCAAGATGAAATCTTTGAGAACGACACCACAGCCATGAGAGGGCCATTGTTGCCACAGTTCATCACCCCTCAGTGCATGGTCAAGCCAAATGAGGGTGGTAGTGGTACTTCGGAGAGCTTGTTAAACAGTCTATAAAGGGCAGCAACGCGGAAGATGGTCATGAGTTCGATAAGTGACCAAGGAGAGCAGGTCGAAGAGATTCCGGCCTATACAAAGAAGGAACTTGTTCCAACGCCTTGGAAGGGAGGGCATGATCAGATCATCCAAGAAGATAGCCTCATACGAGTTTGGGGTCAAGCTCGGTCTAAGGAGGGTGGATCTGATACGTGCCTAATTTTGGCACCGTCGAGGACTGTCGAAGGCATAGCCGAGAGCACTAGAGCGGAGCCGACCAGTGGCGTGAGTAGCAGCTGGGCACGCCGATTACCACCTAATAGGCTTATGTCCTTGTTGCCTTGTGAGGTTAGCCTTCGTAGGGAGAGCTGTGAGCAGCAGGCCGCAGCATGGCGTACAGCTGAGGATGGGTGCAAGCCCAAGAAGTGACCCATAGGGTCCAGATTCATAGAGAAAGCGGGCGCAACCAGATCTAATACAGGCACTCTTTTGCTTATGTTTATTTACTCTTGTACCATCTCGATTGGAGACGTGTTAGAATCGTTTTACTTTAAGTTCTTTGTACCGTCTCGGGTTAGGAGCTAAGTGAACCGAGACGCTTCTCATGTATATAAGCTTTGTAATTAGGGCTTTTTGGGATTACGTTTGAATGAGGAATGAATTGATTTTCACTTTTGGCGTCACTCTCTCTCATCCCATCTTCTTCTCAACCAAGTCTCCTCGTCTTCCTGGCGGTGGCCGGATTGATTTCTTCTCACCATTGACCAACGACGGCTGGTGTCTTTCTTTGATCCGATGGCGTCAGTCCCCCTCTCGTGCTCAATACTCTTTTCTTCTTCTCCCCAATCAGCCGAAGGAACATCTGCCTCCCCTGATCCTCCCAAAGTTGAAATCGATTCGCCCTGCTGAGCGTGATCCTGGGTAGCGGTAGCGCCTCGGCAGCGAGGTTCAATCAGTTTGGAACACATTTACAAACTAATTTTAAAGAAAGAGAACTTCATTTTGATCTATGTAGTTCAAAATACAATATCACTTAATATTTGATCTTAAAACTTTATCAATTATAGCAATTGATGCATGTACATTGTTAAAGATCAGACCATGCTTTCATAAAATTTATATTAAAAATCTAAAGTTTAAGCTCTTGAAATATTAATTTTCAGCCACAAAGTGGCTATCTTCCCTAAAACTAGAGAAAATTCTAATCTCATTCAAACTGGCACCCTAAGATTATTTTAGGAGTCACTGGTTTCATTTCATATATTTTTAGATATTGCATGGGATTAATTACATTCCAAAACGCTCCAAAATTATATTCGAATTCTAATATTCATTTCTCTCAAAAGAGAATATCAAACATGCTGAAATCATCCAAGGGATACATGAACCTTTTGGCGTAAAATCTGAAACCTAAGTTGCTTTTTGAAAATAAAGTTTTCTAAAACTTCATGTCATGATCCAACATGTATATCTATTCCTAATGGGAACATGCTCGCAAGAGAAATATTCCTCTTTCTTATTTAGATGTTTAACTCATGAAAAGTTAAGCAATTTTCAATAATTTCTCATCATTCTCTAAGAAACAAGCTTTCTTAGAATCAACATTTCAGATTTTCAGCCATTTAAATTAGTATAAAATCTGATTTTATAGCTATTTTGAGACAAAAGTGAATGTCATCCAGTCTCTCATATATTTTGAAGATTGATTTAACTTCATTTATATGATTTTTCATTATTTTGAGATTTCAATTCAAGACTCAAGCTTGTGGACTGCATCTCTAACTCTTATGCTTAATAAAATGTTAAGCATATGTAGAGAAAGTCCTACATTCCAATTAAAAAATAATATTTGTGTGTGTGAATTACATTATGTATGTTTATATTAAATGAATGTTGAGAGATTATGAAAGGGAGAATAATGAATATCTCATAAAGTTTATCTTCTTCTTTTATACATTCACATTCTCCAAAATCAACTGCACCATATGTACCTTCTCTAGAAATTATGTGATTCTATTTCAAGGTGTAAAAAGTGACCAAGTCATATTGCAACAAGAACTTAGAAATCTCACTTAGTTTCAAAAGAAAACACAAATAGCATCATATCTTAATTTGGCCAAAATACTTTTGAAAACAACATCTTTCCTAGCATTTTAGAATCTTTATCAAAAGAGTGAGCATTATTTGCTCTCAATTCTTCTCTAAAAAGAGAACTCGTTTAAAAATTAAGTTCATATCTCTTAAGTCTAATCACATGATTTGCCAAAAAGAGAGTTCAAAATCGTTCATTTGTTAAAAGAGTTTAACAGTTTGGCTAAAATTTGGTCCATTTGCTAAGTAAACTTAGCCATTTTCTTAACAATTTGATCACAAGTTGATCTCAATTTCAATCCAAAATCATAAGATGATCTGGAGTTCATAACAAGAATTAGATTTCAATCAACAAAATATCTAATTTTTCAAGTCAAATTCTGAATTATCTATCAAATTTTTTAATCCAAATTTTCGAATTATCAAGCAAAATCTGGGGTCAAAACCACGACCCAAATCCATTTTCAATATTCTTGCCAAATTTTGAAATCAAATTCACATTTTCAACCAAAATAACGGTCATATATCTTAGAGATTTTTCAATTTTGCTCAAACTCTTAAAGGCGAATTGAATTTTCAATTAACTTGTCAAAACAAGTTAATTTGCCAAGAAAACTTGTCCAAATTTCATTCCAATTTGCTTGAAACAAGCTTAGAAACTACTTGTCCAAAACCAAATTCAAAATGAATTTTCAAATTCAATTTTAGCCCTCTATGCACAATTTTAACCCTCCATGCTTAATCTTTGGTTTGAGTACCCTTGCTAAAGGCAGTAGGAATGGTTAGACCTTGTACCGATGGGCGGATCCATTTCTCTTGAAATTTTTCTTCAAAACCCAATTTAAAATTCTTGGTGATTCACATCAATGCCCCGAGGATGGGGTCGAGTGAGAACAGATGGCAATAATGGTGGGACCATCATTATTCGAATAAGGATTTCTTGGATATACAAGTCATTTTCTCAATGCCGGATATCAATTCCATAAAACATTTCATGACCACACCTACCAGCTTCATATTTGCATGCATCTATGACTAACTTAAGAGATTTCATGTTCCCATTAGTTCTATAAATTATACTACCCCTCTTCAATTTAGGAGTTGTATGGAAATCATGTATGCTCTCAAATTTTAGAATTTATCTCTTAAGAATGTATGCAATAGAGTCATTTATTTTGCATCTCCTCATGAATTTAAAAAACAATCTCTACCTATATCGTGTCTCAATCATCATGTTGTCAAGCTAGTTGTAGGACATTAGTCCAAGATATAGTGTTACAACTGGGCCTCCCAATTGGACTGAGAAGTCCCAGCAATAGTCTATGTACATCGATGGGTGGACAAGGAGAATTGGAGAGCCCAAATATGAAAACCCTTGAAGGAGTCTATGCTAGTACCATAGATTTGGTAGGTAGGCATACCACAAATTTTGGATAAATTGGGACAAATCAACTCATTTATTCCCTATAGGTTCCAAGACTAATTTTCAAAATGATGCATACAATCAAGAGCCTTAGGAAATGCATTCTCAATGGTTTGATTTTTCTTTAACTGCTTGCTTGGATCTATGAGATGGAATGTCCTATCTTGTCTCCAAGTCCATGTCCAAACTCAATGTCAAACTCCTCTCCAGTCACTTTTTGGTCCACTTATATCAATATCTAATAAATTTTCTTGTCTAGATGCACTCGAAAAGTATTTTCTCATATGACCATATCCTATTCGGGTCATCCCAAGGTCGATCCGGACTTCGCGTCATCCCAAGTTGAGTCTACCTACCTCAATGTATCTCTCATGGTATCCTACCTTCATGTATATGTTTTCAAACCACTTAGAAGATTGTTGTCTCAAAGAAGCATTCAATCTAACAATGCATCCAATCAACAGTAGTCTAATCTCTACAGTCGCCGAAAGATGGAACTCAAGGACCAACACATTTAATTTCCATGAGGTGAAATGACAATCACCCTAGATGAATTTTCCAACATCATGAGTTTACCTGAGCCAAAAGGTGACCCAAGAGGATCAATTGAAGATCAATTCCTTGTCAATCAAGGTCAAATCAAAACTCTAAAAGTCATTCACAAACTCACGAGAAAACAAAGTTGGTCATTTCTAAAAAAAGATAGACATTAGTACCTTTGATTAGAAAAGCTTGGTCAAACATATTCCCAATATGTCAATCCTGCTTTACTCTCTAGAAGTGCCACAAACAAATTCATGAATTCCATTGTAACTTGTATTGTATTTCATATTCTTCAACAATGAAGAATGCATAATGGATTTTTATACAGCTCGCCTCATCTGAAAATGGGGGCACATCAAAGTATGTCACATATCCATGGGAATGGCATCATCGGCATTCCTTTATCGAGGATTGACTAAATTTTCAATTGGGGATGCATACTCAATAAAAAGATGTGTCTCTACATTACAATCATGGTTCTACAAGCACCTGAAGCTAGACTCATGTCATTTTTAAAACACCGACGGTCGATTATCCATTGTGGAGTACTACCACGCACAGATGGAGGAAGTAGATGATTTTGCCATCATTTAGGACTTCTTTAACTGAAAAGTCATCAAGTCAATATATACCTACAATCTAGTTAAAAGAAGCCTTCTGTTAGGACCACTTTTCATAGTTAATTACCACCTAGAGTGTTGCATCAGACAATTCTCGTAGCATCAAAGGAAAGCATATCTAATTAAATCAAAGGGAGCCATCGTGGAGTGTGAACTAGACACTGAAGAGTGGTTTGGAATATACACCCACACCCAACAAAGTTGGGAATCATTTGCCCACTTGTACCTTATCCTTAGTCTAGGCATGGGTCCTGAATATTTAAAATGGTGGAATGAAGTCTGCCCATCCATCCTTCTGTCTTATATTATCACGTCTAGTTCTAGTGATGTAGTCAACCAAAGCGAATTTTGTAAAGTTTTGTCAAGATATGTCAAACTTTGTCAAGCCTTGTCAACTTCATTTTCCTTGTATTATGTAATCAAAATTTGCCATTTTATTCAGTTTGTCATTTGTGCAAATTATTTCTCATCAAGTCAAATTCTAACATCTTCAATTTTCTTCATACAAAGTAAACATATGCTTCATAGTGGAAATTAAAGGCCAACAAAGAAAGAGGGTTGAGATGGAACAAGTACAAACAATCACAGGAGAAGAATCCTCTTCAAGTACAACTCCTAAGATGGAAGCAAGTGATCTGGAGTACGAAGAATACAGGAGAATCCAGAAATACATGATCATGTTCAATAAAGAGTAAGCTCAGGCAGACAAAGCTAAAAAGAAAGGGAAGAAGACAATGAAATCTTCCTCGAGTAGCTCTGATTCTTTTGAAGACACTATTATAGAATAAAAAAACTTTGCAAAAAAAAGAGAAGAGAGAATCTTGGAAGGCAAAGTTCCATGAAGTTGAAAAGAAGTTGAATGCAGTTCAACTTAAAGGAAGAACAAAAGAAATTTTACCTACAAAGATTTTTGCAAAAGCTTCGAAAATGATAAGCACATCAAGAACTTGCCTAAGAAATTTATCAAATTTGATAGTAATGGAGACCCAAAGGCACACTTGTTCATGTTCTTTGCAGAATGTTGTAAGTTCTATAACAATCATAGAGCTCTCTTTCGATGCTTCTCTAGGAGCTTGGAAGGAATTTCAGCACAATGGTACAGGGAGCACATCAATCCCGTGGAGCCGAAAATTTTTGATAGACTGATCAACCTTTTCATTTAAAGATTTATTTAGAATGTCGAAACTACAACAACAATCACCACCTTATGCTATCTGAAGCAGAGACCAGGTGAAAAGATCAGAGATTTTATTCAAAGATGGAGATCCTCTTGCAATATGATGAGAGACTCAATCTTCTAGTTCCATGCATTGAGGCTGATGACCAACAAATTGACACAGTCATTAAGGAGCCTCATTTCTAATGCTTCAATCAATGCTTTCATCGATCTCACCGAGAGAGCTGAATGCATCAAATATGGGTTGAAAATGGAGCTTTTGATGATGTTATCATGGTAAAATTTAACGAAGATGCCAAGAAAAGCAATAGAAATCAGAATGCTCCAACCAACATCATAGTCAACACCACTACCTTGGTCCAATCCTGATGCGACACCGCCATGGTGGGTTGCCAGTCCCTACCAGAGATATGTTAGGTTTGTTTCGTGAGAGAATTTGAGATAAGGGAGAAAGACAAAGAAATGAGAATTGAAATTTTGGGCGTGAAAAGGGGTCTAAATACCTTTTAGAAAAAAATCTTAAAATTACCCTTACAATTTTCTGTGTTTTTCGAAAGCAACATTATAATTTTCAAACATTTAACCCGACCTATTTTAAAAAAAAACTATTCGCAAAAATTGGGTTTATATGTTTTGCAATTTCTTAACTTTTCATATTTATAAAATTTGAGAAAGAGGTTCGTAAGTTTGAAACTTCATTTTGGTTGATTTGATGTTTTAAAATTCAAAAGTAATGCTTTCAACCCATTTTCTAAAAATGTAGAAACATATATAACATTATTTTACTTTAAAAAACAAGGCTGTTTAGTCCATAAGCTTATTTTCCCCATGCATATTTAATTGAAATTTCACTAATGAGGCTTGTGATATACATTTTCCATTTAAAAAAATATATATAATTTTGATATTTACTTTTGATGCCTTCTTTAAGTTTTGTTATTTGAAAAGAAATCCCAAACTAACAACCAAACTTGAGACATATTTGGGTCCCTTTTTGTTTTGGAAATTGGAGACTGTAACTTGAATGTTGACTTGTTTTAAAAGTACATATTTTAATATGCTAATGGTTGTCAATAATTTGGTTTCCATTTTTTTTCTTAAATATTTTAGCTGTTCTGAACAAATTTTGGACTTTAATATGATTTTAACTAGTCCTAACTCCAATAATATATTGCTTCGAATATCTATTGAGCTCAATTTTGTCTTCTTAATTTGAAATGCCATTTAATGAAAAACTATTTTAGAATAAACCAATTGAATATATATATAGTATAATCAGATTCAATCCAAGAAAAATTACAACTGAATTTTTATTTGTTTGATGTTTCTTAGAATAACCATGATCAGATTTTCAAAGTCCAAACAAATTTGAATTAAGATTGACTCCACCTAAATTAAAGTTATTTTTGAAAATTAACATTTAGTTGGGAATTTAATACTTATTCTACATTAAGTTAAATAAAAGAACTTGAAGTAATTAAGACATATTTTGTCTTGAATTAGTATTTATAAACACATTAGGATGTTCTTAAGTTGTTTTGAAATATTTATTTAAAAGAATTTAAGATGTCTCGTCTTTGTCCTTGACCTAGGTGGTATGCCATCTACCAATCTATCTCTCTATCTCTCTCTCTCTCTCTCTCTCTCTATATATATATATATATATATATATATATATATTAGTTGCATTAGTTGTTATGACTGGATTTAGATATGAGATTAACTTGTTTTGAAATTATATTTGCAGTTTGATCTAACTTGCTTCAAAAACAAATATTTTAGTTGAATGAACTTGATAGGAATTTAACCTGCTTAGAAAGTATACATTGTAGATGTTCTAAATAGATCTGGATTCACATCTTATTTGTCTTGAAAATACATATATTTATACATAATTTGAATAGTTTTGGTGTATATATATATATATATATTATATATTATATATTATATACAAGAGGAGCGAAACGAAGATTTTCTTTAAGAGCAGGCCAAACGATCCAATGAACTTATCCAAGTATGGCCGAACTAAAGCCAAATTCAAAAAATACACTATGCAATTAAAAATTTTCAATTTTTTTAATGTAAATTTTCTTTTTCAATTAGCTTGGATGGAACCACGGCCTAGGTGCCCCTGATTATAATTATACATATACAAGGCAATACTACCACATGGTATATAGTTGCAAGGTGGTTAAATATATCTATATATATATATATAACGTCTTTTTGTCACACAAAACCCAGCCAAGCAAAACTCTGGGGGTGGTTTGGGCCGTCCACGCGGATGGCCAACGTCTTTTATTTAAAAAAAAAAAAAAAAATTGCTTGATGCTCATCAAGCATCGAGCGTGAAGATGGGGGAGGCCGCTACTGCCCCATCGCCACTTGTTCGCTCCCAACGGCGAATCGGCGATCCCTCTCCGGCTGATGGGGAAGCCAGCAGCAGCCACTAGGTGCTTCTATTTCGTGTTTTTTTTTTTTTGTGAAAGAAATTTTAGAAAAACAGGGGAGGCCGTGGCTCCCTAGCGTCGCCGGTGGGATGCTCCTGGTCTCACCTCGGCGGGGGGGGGGGGGGTTGGAATGTTAAGTTACTATAAGATGAACTATGAACTTGTGTTTGGAGTAGCCCTACCAAATTCGGGTCACTATGTCATGGTTAATTAAAATTTGCTAACCATATATTAGTGCCCCGTGAAAAAAAAATCATACTTCCGCCCCTGCAGTGGACGCTGCCGGTGGCAGCCCACGGTGATGATGGGGAAGGCAATGGCGTCCCTTGTTTTTGTTTTTGGTTGTTCAATAGAAACAAAGAAAGGGGAGGCCGCCGCCTCCCCCATCATCACCGGCTGGCTAGCACCGGCCTTGGCAGATGGTCCGCCCGCCCAGCGCCAGTCAGCCAACGACAATGGGGGAGGCGATAACCTCCCCTGTTTTGGTTCCAGTCATATTAAAAAAACGGAATGGAGGCCTTTGCCTCCCCGATCATCGGTGGCGGGCTGGCGCCGGCCTTGCCTCGCTAGCAAATCGTCCAACGGCGACAATCAGGGAGGCACGGCCTCCCCAACCGTGTCAATTCCCCACAGCGTTTCTTTATCTTTTAATAAAAAGATGTTGGGTCATCCACGTGCTGGTTGCTCGGCTGGATTGTATGTGGTAAAAGGATGTTTCAAATAACTAACGATATATATATATAAAAGAAATGTGGACTGTGAATTTGGCATTTTAGAGTCACGAAGGCTGTTCAATCGATCGTGATGAATACTTATAAAAAAATTAAAGAAAAAAGTGATGGACATTTTTTTTTGTTTTTTTGTCAATTATAAATATGCTTTAAATGATCAACTTTGTTAGATGGTTGGGTACCCACACACGCACACACACACTATATATATATATATAAGTGATAAAACATTAATATTTATGAATATGTGTCCGAGGGGGGGAGCGCAGAGGTGAAGGGGATTCCATGGGGAGTGTGCCTCATAGAACCCATTCAGTAAAAGCTTAAATTAGTGATTAAACTTGAGTGGATCTGGGTTCATATAGCATTAAGCATATAGTTAATAGCATATAGTTAATTTATTAACTATAATTTTAGTGCTCTATAAAAAAAAAAATCTAGCCTTTCCCTTGATATGTGTGTACGTGCATGCACTAGTTATTATTTGTTGACATGCTTGCAATTAACTGCAAGCAGTTGTTGAGGCCACACTTGTACCTTCACACAATATATTGATCGAGTGTCAAAGAGTACAACTAATATTAACAACAACAATATATTAATCTCAACTCATTTCCTAGTACTAAACTTACAAATTGGTCGTTTATCTTCCTTTAGTTAACAAGCCTTTAGATGAACAAGTTGGAGAATAATATCTCAAAATGTCGTGGTTGGGGAAATGGGTCATGCCACAACTGGCATGCCTAAGAATGCAAGGCAAAACTCAGCTACAAAATAACAAATTGTCTGGGATTGACGAGTCCTCACTCAACCTCACCCAGGCGAAAGGGTAAACCCCTTACTTTTTCTTGAAGCCGTGAGATCGTGTCACATTGATCCTTTAATTAGTTCGAACCATATGATAGTCAAGCCCGAAAATGCATTTATTGTTATTGCCACAAATTGTTTATGTCAATATATCAAGCTCGGATCTACTAAAATTACAAAGCTCTTCACATGATGCATATAAATATATGCTCCACATGTAAAAAAAAATTAGTACAAACTGAGAGTCAGATATGGCCATCATATTCTCTTTCCAATTCATATGCATCAGCACATTAATGGGATGATGCAGATTTAGATTTAAAGTCTTAATTTAGTCTGTCACAACCACATATGTGTGCATGCATATATGTAACTTAGAACAAGGCAAACATAAAGATATATTCCCTAACAGATCAATTAATGGTCCACGTATTTACAACAACTAACATGCAAACAGATATATCAAAAAAAATTAAATCCATAACCAAATATAATCATGCAAATATATACAATTAAGATACATATCATCCAAATTCAAATGTGTTGTCTAGTTTCAAGCCGGTTTTATATTTTCAAGATTTTCTTTTACTTCAAAATTGTAATTCATAAAAAAAAATGAAAAGACAATAAAATAAATAAACTCATACAGTGTCTAAATTCATTGGGGTCCAAATCCATTTATAACAACTAACATATATAAATATACATGTTTCGGAACCAAATCATTCAAAATCAAAATTTGTTTACAAGCTCTAATATATATTGAGGAGGAATCAACTATAAATCTGGTTACAATTATTGGTATATATATATATATATATATATATATATATATATATATATAATATTGAAACTACACATTAAATCTCTTGACTTTACGTGGTAGTGATGTAAGCTTGACAAGTGCCTAACATAAACTAGAACAAGTCAATGGTAAAGATCATAAATATTCCAAAGTACTCGCCTCGGTTGTTCCTTTCAAGTGATCGTTAATAGAAAAGTTGGTGATACATAAGCATTGGCACTGGGCCGGGTCGCCGGCGGGTACCTGGTACTCGACCCGACTTGGGTCCAGGCACAGAAAAAAGGGCACTCGGCCGGCCTAGGTGGGCCCGGTAATGTTTTTTTAATATATGTTTTATTAATTTATATATATATAATTATAATATTTTATTATGACTAATTATATTTATATATTATTTTAATAAAAATATATATTTTTTAATTTAATCGAGCCCGCCCGATGCCCAAGCTTAGTGATACGGCCGCTACTTTCTTTTGATGGTCTGATAATGCCCAAAAGTCCTTGCTGATGACAAAAACTCTTAATGTTTTCTTTTTTTATACAATGTATTGGTTTTGTTGACTTGATTTAGTAAATTTTGGAGTATGTGCTGATACCTAATAGCTTTAAAGGTATGAATTTGCTAAAATTGTTTCCATACTATATGTCTTTAAAGGGAAAAAAATTTCCTCAGTCCTCACAAATTTAGGGCGTTATCTCCCACCAAGATTCGAACTAAGGGCGTTACTGTAATGTGCCACCCAACCTGACCAGCTGCACTACTGTGAAGAGAAAAGTGTGAAGAAAAAAGAGAGATAAAAGGAGTGGTTTACGGCAATGAGGAAAAATTGCATTCAAATTTCAAATTGTTTAATATGACATGTTCCGGAAGCCTTTTTTTTTTTTGCTAATATGTCGAGGATTTTATTTAATCAAATAAGGTTTTTATGTTTTTTTTTTAATATCTTTATGTTTTAAACTTAATAACCGAATGAAATTCATAGCTATTAGAATGTGAGCCGTGGTTTTATAAGAACTTGAACTCCATGGTTTGTTCATTTTCTTGCCCTTCAAAAAGTTAATTTTCATGCGTTTAACCTGAAACCGTTCCAAGTTGCTCGTTTCAAAAAGGAAGATGCTACGAAATGCATTGTCAGAATGAATTCCTGAAATCTTTACATATCATTCGCATATTCTCAAACATTCTCTAGATAAAATTTATGGGATCACTTTTCTCACAACAAAAATTTGCATGTGATGACCCACCGATCCTAAATCAACCGATACGCATAGTTTCGGCTGCAAACTGAAACGATCTAAACTAGAAGGAATGAAAAAACAATTTAAATATTTACTAATTATTTAAGAAAATAGCAAATATCCAAATACTCCCCAGTACCAGCGGATGTATCAGGTTTTTAAAAATTCCAACCATGTTGACGACCAGGCCTACGCCTGTTTAACTATTTTACATGGGAGAACTGCAGGCGACACATGGGCAGGTCATGTGACACGTTACGCTGCGTTCCTTCTCTTTATTTTACTATTTTGGATTTTAATAAATAAATGAAATGCATTTATAATTATACCTTTTAAACCAATATTTCTTTCATGTACGTCCTCCATTTAAAATTTTAAAAACCATAAATTTTTTCTTTTAAAGTGACCTTTTTAGCAGAACTCTCTTCCGACGCCCTCCAAATAAATTTAAGCTCTTAATCGAACAACTATACCAGCGTATCTTACAAGTATATACGAATAGGTTTCACTTATCAAAAAAAATAAAAAAAGGAAGTATGTCTACTAAGAAACTTGTAGTTCAAAATTTTTCTTCTTGAAAACTTAAAACTTTACTCTTAAGTCCCAATTTTTTTTTATAAAAATATATTTATAGATTTTTTTCGAAGATCTAAGAAAAAAAAGGTCTACGATCTAGAGATGGTTGTTTTTTTGTGGCATGTATACAAATGTTAGGCCCAACAGCGTAACCCCAAACCCGGAACTACCCTTAGCGCCCGCCTTCTGAACTGGACGGTCCAGATGATGCTCGCTCCAACCTGCACGAGATCCTGACCGTTGGTCGCCGTCCTCGGTAGGTGAAGGTGATACGCCATGCGAAGGTCATTCATTTTTTAGGTAACACTTGCCTTATCACGGCCTCCGGCAGCGAGAAGCGAAAAGGCAACAAATAATTTCACATAGGACCTGTTATTTTACCTCTTATTCAAACACAGACCCATACTTTTCGTTTCTATGTAATCCACTTGAATGTCGGTTGTGCTACCTATTTGCAGTTCATGTTAAATGTTTGATAATTCATGGCAGATTTTTATTTCTCAAAAAAAAAAGAAAAAAAACTAAGTAAAACTAAATCAGGTGATGCTAGAAAAGGTGAAGGCTATTCAGGTGAACGTCTTAGATTTTGAGGTTTCTTCACTATATCTAAATTATTTTTTTTGAAAGAAGAGCTTCTGTCTTGCTATGAAATTTCGCGGGATCAATACTTAGCCTCTGGTACATTTGATTTATTTCAAAACCTGAGACGGTCAGTTAAAGAATCGACCACAAATTAAGTTCTTCCTGGAATTAAAGAAAAGAGATGTTCTTTAAGTGGAGGAAATTATCTGAGAAGTTTTACGGAAAAAATCTAGAGAGTCGGAGACATGATCTCGCTTCCTATTACGGAAAGAGCCCAAGGAAGGAGGCGCGTATTAGAAATTCAAAATTGAGTTGGGGCCTTCTGGGAAACAATAAATAAGAGAAGCACCGAAAATAGAGAAAAGGAAAGAAACCCACGAGTCATAGAAAGGGTTGCCTCTCTTCATCCCCCCTCCTCTCTTTCTCTCGGCAGCAGCAAGAGAGGAGAGAGAGAGAGAGAAGGACTTCTCTCTCTTCTCCTGCATCTCTTCCTTCTTCTTCTGTCCTGCTCATTCTCCTTCTTTTTCTTTTTGTTCTTCCCCTCTCTTCTTCCTTAGCGCCGTTACCGTGCGACGACTCGTCCGGAATCCGACGTACCAGAGAGGATTTGAGAGAGTTATGCAGGCGGATCAGACGGTACTCAGCTTGCGGCCTGGTGGTGGAGCAGGAGCCCGTGGGCGTTTCTTTACCCCTCGGTTCGACTCAGCTCTCGGGAGCTCCGGCGCGGGGATCTCCGCTTCCTCCGATCTGCCATCGCTTCGGCCCCATGGCGTTTCGGGGGGCGGCTTCTCGTTCCCGTCGCTCAAGGTCGGTTGAGGCCTCTCCTTGGGGAGGGGATCCATTCAGATCTGAGGGTTCTGTTTTCGATTCGAGATGTCGGTTTTCTATTTTCCCGCTCTAGGATTGGATGCTTTGAGTTTTTTGGATTGGTCGGCGGTCGCAAGCCGCGAAGTTGCTAATTTGATTTTATCTTCTCGTGGTTTCTTCCTTGATCAGCTCGTTCTGTTCGAGCTAGATGCTCAGGCATCCTTTTTGCCAAGATTTTCCGTTGATATTTTCTTTTCATCTGATTGGCTTAATGTTGTTTCCTAGTTGCGTTCGTTAGATTTGTTTATGTTCTTTCGTTTTTCGTGTAGCTTCGGTTTTGATTCCATCTGGAAGGTGTAGCCTTCGCTTTTGGAACTTGTTTGAATTTTATATTATGGAAAGGTGAACAATTGGATTCAATTAAGTAATATCGCTGGTCCATCGGAACGATATTTGCTTCATATGAGTGGGTGCCCCCTTATATTAAACGATCTGAGTAGTAGGTATTTTGTGGATTATAATTTTTTTGGCGCTTTCATACTCCGGCATTGCTTGTCTCTTTTTTTTGGTTCGACTTGGCTGCTTTCTTTCGCAACTTTGAGGATCGGACGGATCCTTTTCTTTATTCATGTTGGTCGATTGCATCTAAGGTCACCCTCAAGTGGCGGGTTTACAAGTCGAAAGGAGGGCAAGGACTTTCCCTGTTAAAAGCCTCCAATTCTTTTGTACTTGCTTGCTGTTCAGCAAATTTATTCGTTATTATATTTCATATTTTTTTGCCGTGGGCATGTTGTTCTGGGAACCGAAGGTTTGGCGTCATTTGGAACCCGTCTCGAAATCTTAGCTTCTCCCTTCTTGCAATTTATGCTGAAGTAGTTTTCGGTGGATTGCCTTAGGTTATGGTGTCCTGTGGTTCTTCACCTAAACATTTTCGATGATCTTTAGCTTCACGTTTTCTTTAAACATTTCCTTCAGAAGAAAAAGCTTTAAGTATTTTCTGATTTTAACTTTTGCCAATTTTCCAATCTTTTTCTTTCCCAGCTGAGTGTTGGCTTTTATTTGATTCACATGTGTTTCACAATTTATCATGCATTATCAGTCGGGCTATGCAGAAGTTGTAGATATATGCTCCGTGTCATGGACACATCACCACCATATTTTTGGTGACATTGACAAGGAAACCAGAGTCTTGATGCGAATACCATGGCATTTTGAATGAAAAGGCCTTGTTGGTATAATGTAATATATGTAAGTTAAAACATGTCGTTGGGGTCTTGAATTCTCGCTTTTTCCTTTTCTTGGAAGTTTCCTGATGCCACTGTCGGAATATATGGTTTTCACTTGTTTGTTGTGAGCTTGAGAAACAGTCTATCTCAGCAATTGCCCTTTGTTTAACTCTACTGCCTTGTATACTAGCCTTCTCCCTTGTTCACTTCTGTGATTGTGTTTTATGTCTTCCATGTACCACTTGAGTAAGTTCTTGTTCTGCTGTTTGTTTAAACAAATAAAAGGCTTTTCTTGTGATCATTGGTTAGTGAGTCATATTATCACTGGAATTTCATTTCATTTGTCACCAAGGGATCATCTAAAAGACTAAAACTAAAGGCTTAGAATTGGATAACTGCTATCTTTAGTGTCATGCTAATATTTTCACAATATTTTTTTGAAGGAAAACAAGGGAATTTGCAATTTATAAGCATTCTCTGACCTCGTCATGCTCTGTTATACTGGTTTAAAGTTTCTTGTGGTTGATGTGCATTTCTTCGTGGAACATCATGCCATCATGGGTCTTCTTTCCATTGTTTACTAAGTATATAGCTAGAAAAAAACCATGTCTCATGATGGTAGTTAACATGGCCGAATTTTTAGGTAAGTTGGAATATCTGTTGTGCTGTGCATGCTTTTTTTGTTATAGTGCTTAGGCACCCTTCATTAATGAGATCGAAGTGCAATTATTTTTCAGGTCTTGAAAAGAGGTTTATGGGATTCCTCCTTTTCTTGCCGTTTTTAGGGTGGGGAATACATTGCTTAAAGTATTTCTGTATCTTGAGGGCTCTTATGGTTGGAACTGACTTGCTGAATAGCTGTTATGTTGTCAGTTATGGATTTCTGAAATGTTGATCTTGATGTAAATAACATATCTATGCTGGTTCTTCTCTCTTTTGGTTTAGTTTCGTTTACAACTTTTGGAAATTTGAAGTTGTCTAATTTTCTTATGTTGTTATTGTAGACTGGAGAGGCACATGAGCGAGTCCGGTATTCCAGAGATCAATTATTGCAATTACGGGAGGTAAATATTTCTTAGCTCGTATGCTGAAATTGTTGCAGCTATCTAGTGAACAATTAGTTGTTTTTGCACTGTTTGCTGTTACCGTAGAACAATATAGTGCTGCCTGCAGCAACTCATCATGATCCAATCTTTGAAGTTCAGAATTTTCCTTCCAAAATTTAATTACCTCTGGTGTTTTCTCTCAGCAAAACCTAAAGATTGTTTTGCACTTTTCTTTCTTCTGTCGGCTTTTTGAGATATTATCACTTCTTAGAGTTATTATAATTTTCCTTTAGCGTGACCTTTTCCCTTTGCTGGAATAGGCTGTTCAGCCTCCTGAAGAAATTCTGAAGATAAAACAAGAGATTGAGTCTGAAATTTTTGGTGAAGAACAAACTTGGGGCCGGGCAGATGCTAATGTAAGCGCTCTCTCTCTCCCTCTCTCTCTTCTACTGTTGTTCTTTTCTTATTCTGTTTTCTATTTTTCTTTGTCATATTGCTCACTCTATGCTATTTCCCCTTGCTTAAAATTTCAAGTTCCGGCTTTTCTTCTAATGGTTTTTCGGTTATATGATATCATACACAGATTAGATTATCTGACAAGTAGTTATTCTACATTTTTGATGCTGTCTGCAGCTTCCTACACAAGCACCAAGCCGTTACTCCGAACCTGATAATCGTGATTGGCGTGGTCGGGCAGCACAAGTTCCCACTTCTGGAGAGGAGAGATCCTGGGATAATATTAGGGACAACAAGGAATTCTTGAGCAAGCGATCAGAGTCGGACTCATATGGACCAAATTCAAGGCAACAAGAACCAAATTCTTTTCCATCAAACCGTGCTGATCAGCTCAGTTCCCAGTTTTCTTCCAGAGTTCAACTTTCCACTCCAGGAGTAAGCTCTCTCTCTCTCTCTTGCTTTCTGACTTGCTTGTTGTATGTGTTTGTTTTGAGTTAAAAGTTAAAACACCCGTTTTGTTTTTTTTATCTGTTGATTTGTTGACAGCATGCATCTTTTGAGTTTTGATGCATTATCATTTTTATTTTTTCTGGTAGGTTAGGAAATTTCTAATCTGTGCTTCCTCGGGTCATTTTGTTCATCCCTTGTGTCCTACCTTGTGGAACTAATAGTGTGCTGCTTCTTGATTTTGACAACCAAATGAATGGTTACGACTTATGAGTGTATGCTGCCCTGTCTGTCACTTTGATAATCTATTTCCAAGTAGCTCTGGTAGGGCATGTTTGCTATGAAAATGTTCGTCACATATTCTAACTGGAGAATTTTTTTTTTGTCTTTTTTTGTTTGTTTATGGTTCATGAAATGTTTCCTTCTTCGTTTTTTTGCTGTTACGGCTTTCATTGTTGAGCATTGTTGGTTGATTGAAGTACAAATAGGTGACCTAGATGTTAGGCTATTAAGGATGAGTATTAGTTTCTTACTTCTTAGTGGCTGTGGACATGTAGATTATGGTTGCCAAATCTTGGTCACCTCTACCTATATGTACAAATGCCTCAGTGTTTTGCAATAAAGCTAATACATGTAAGGATGAATATAGACTAAATGAAAGCAAGCAAAAATAAATGTGCATGCTTTCTGTTTTTGGGATGCTACATTAAGGTTTGAGCATTTACCATGTATGGAATTGGAGCTGCCATGAGAACTAAAGCTTTTTGAAGCTTCTTTTCTCAAGTAAGTTTTTTGTTAAATGTGCTTCATTTTTGTTGTTGATTGGTTTAATTCAAAGCACCTTTTTAGATATAATTTCTACTTTACATTTTTGTTTTTTTGACTTGCTGATGCATATTTTATTAACTTTGGATAACTAATACATAACTTATGGTAGTGACTGTGGCATGTTGAGTTCGTGTTGTTGCCTAGGGTGTATGCTCCTATCCTTTGGGGGTCAAATTTTTTTACATTCTGCATCTGTGCTTTCAATCAAAGTGTATTTGATGCTTGGATATTTGTGCACATGCCTATTTAAGTTGAATCTTCCATAGGGTTGATATTCTTCCAGGTTTTTCCCTTTGGTAAGTGTAGAGAGTGGAAAATACTTGGAGTCATACAAATGGGTGCCTTTGTTACTTGTAAGCTGTAAACTATCGGATGGGCTGCTAATTCCTTCAGCTGACTTATTTGTGCATGTTTATCTGTAGAGTGGACCTGCTCCTGCTCTTTTAAAGGCTGAGGTTCCTTGGTCAGCTCGTAGAGGAAATCTTTCAGAGAAGGATCGGGTTTTAAAGACAGTAAAAGGGTAAACTTACTGTGATATGGTTTACCTTTGCTTTTCTTGAGCCTGCATGAAATCCAAATGCAAAACTTGTTATAACTTGTTAGAGAACCTTGAACCGCTTTCTCACATGTTTATTCTTTTGAGAAATAAAGGTAGTCATTTTGTTTGGTAGTCTGCATTTGGAGAAAAATTGCATTTGGGAACGGGGAAAGTTTTTTGTTTTGTTGATTCCCTCATCTATGGCACATGGATGAGAACTTCTAATTCTCATGTAATATTTTGCAATGTTCACCGTTCTTGAATAAGAAAAGAGATCCTGTATTGGTGTATGTCATCTATATTCTTTTCATTAATGGGTACTGCTGCATGCTTGAGCAGAGTTTGTTGCTCATGTAACTTCTAGAGGTGCATCATCTTTTACCTTGGGAACCTTTTGGTCCCCATAATATGTTAAGTTAGAAGCTGTGTCACATGGACTTCCCAAAATAGTCATTGCAACCTGAGATGACATGAATTGGTTTTGCTTTCCTTTTTGCTGAGTCATTGATAGAATAATAGCTTGTTAACAACTCCTGCATCACACACATGCACACCCTTGCCATCCTGCACCCTCGTGTTCTGGAAAAATGTCATGTTCGCACACACACACACACATGCACCCCGTACCTGCATGACAGGTTAGGAACAGTATTCAGTACCTGAAACTGCTGTTCTGTAGTGTATACCTGAACTTGCTAAGGAACTGTAGTTGCATATTTCCTTGTGGCTTGGGCATTCACTTTGATTTTCTCTTATTTATTCACATTATGTTCATGTTTTTTGATTTAAAATTTTAAACTATTTGAATATTTTCATACTATTTATTATCTATTATTCTTTCCAATGTCACATTAACTTTTAGCTGAAAGAAGTTGAGAAGAATACAATCTAAGCCTGTGTTGTTTCATGTGTTGCTAAATCTGTTGCTACATGTGATCTGTGATTCATAAACGGTTTATCTTATATTTATTAGGTTGTGTTAGAAAGGAGAAAAGATAACTTTTGAATAAAGTGATCACTTAATTACACACTGTTGTGCAATTACCCTGCCGGTCAGTCCTCATTCATTAGATGATTAGAAAGAGAAGGTTTTGCAGATTTTGCTTAAATTAGTGTCTTTGCGAGCATTTGGACGTCTAGATGTTCTGGAAGTGGTTGAGCTAACATACTTGTTCGAGAATGTAGTCCTTTATTTGCATATTTTCCGAATGACAATCACCTTTAAGTTATCCTTCTATGGGTTGTCAGTTTCTTAATGTTTACTTGAAGTTAGATTTTGCTAATTGCAGGATACTTAACAAGCTGACACCTGAAAAATTTGATGTCCTTAAGGGCCAGCTTATTGATTCTGGGATTACATCGGCTGATATTCTAAAGGTACAGGAGATACTCTAACTTTTTTTAAATTAAACTTCTTGCACCACATTGACTGTTAATTTGCAAATCTTTATTTGCTTTTTCCACAGGATGTCATTTCACTAATATTTGAGAAGGCAGTGTTCGAACCTACCTTTTGCCCCATGTATGCTTTGTTATGTTCTGATCTGAATACCAAGCTGCCAAACTTTCCTTCTGATGAGGATGATGGAAAACCAATCACATTTAAGCGGGCTCTTTTAAATAACTGTCAAGAAGCATTTGAAAACTCCGACCAACTGAGGGCTGAAATTAGACAGATGACTGCACCAGAGCAAGAACTGGAACGAAAGGATAAGGAAAGGATGGTGAAGCTAAGAACTCTCGGTAACATCCGACTTATTGGTGAGCTCTTGAAGCAGAAGATGGTTCCTGAGAAAATTGTTCATCACATTGTCCAGGTATGGGAATAATTTATCTGCATACCTTTATCGAAATGTGACGTTACTGGATTCCTTGATAGCAACTGGAAATGTTATTCATTAGGAACTACTGGGACATGATGGAAAATCCTGTCCAGACGAGGAAAATGTTGAGGCCATCTGCCATTTTTTCAACACCATAGGCAAGCAGCTTGATGAAAGCCCCAAATCTCGTCGGATTAATGATATGTATTTCAGTCGTCTTAAAGAACTGTCAAAAAATTCTCAGCTAGCTGCAAGGTTGAGGTTCATGGTGCTTAATGTTCTTGATCTGAGGGCCAACAATTGGGTGCCTAGGCGGGAAGAGGTAAGCATCACATCTCTTTTTTGCTCCACATGGTGGTCTATTGGTGTATCTTATTATTGAGCTTTCTCAACTATTGTTTTTGCGATGTTAGCAAATTTTTAAATGTGGCATTATACAGGTGAAAGCTAAAACAATCAGCGAAATTCATTCAGAAGCAGAAAAAAACCTTGGGTTGCGACCTGGGGCAGCCAGCCGTGCTACTGGTGCCGTAGGAGGAACTAGCCCTGTTGGTGGTTTTCCAATCAATCGTCCAGGTGCTGGGGGGATGATGCCTGGGATGCCTGGAACTAGGAAGATGCCTGGCATGCCTGGCATTGACAATGACAACTGGGAGGTTCCTCGTAGAGGTTCCATATCAAAGATGGATCCTCTGTCAATGCAGCCAGGTGGCCGCATGCCCCCACCGGTTGTTGGGAAGCAAGGACCTTTTAACTCAAGGTTATTGCCACAAGGCAGTGGGGGCATTATTGCTGGGAGGACGAGTGCCCTCCTGCAGGGCAGTGGTCCACCAACTACCACACCGCAAAGCCAATATCCAGGCCCTGCAAAGCCTCTCCCTGTACCTGGGTTTTCAAAACAATCTGAGCCTGTTGCTTTGGAAGCATCGGACAAACATCCACCTGCAGCGAAGGTGAACTCTGCTGATTTGAAAAGAAAGACAACCAATTTGGTAGAGGAATACTTCAGTATCCGTGATCTGAATGAGGCACTTCAGTGTGTGGAGGAGCTTAAGAGTCCGGAGTATCTCCCTGAATTTGTTAAGGAAGCCATCGCACTGGCTTTTGACAAGGTTCCACCTTGTGTAGAACCTATCTCAAAGCTTCTGGAGTTCCTGCTTGCGAAGAAGGCATTGACCAATAGCGATCTTGTTACTGGTTGCTTAGAGTATGGTGCGATGTTGGATGATATTGCCTTAGATGCACCGAAAGCTCCCAGCAATTATGGTGAGCTGATGGGAAGGCTCATCGTTGCAGGAATTTTGGATTTCAAGCTTGTTCAAGACGTGTTGCAGAAAGTTGAGGATACGTATTACCGGAAATCAGTGTTTGATGCTATTATGAAAGGCATGAAGTCGAGTGCTGTTGGAGAGGGTATTCTAGGGGCACAGGCAGCTGATATTGAATCTTGTGAGCGCCTTCTGTCTTGAACTACTCGGGTTAATGTGCAAGGGGTGGGAGGTCTCCGCTAGCGCTGCATGAGCGTGGTTTGTCCTTCGACCCGTGTAACTTAGACGAGTATGGATTTTGGTTTTGTTTCTATTTGTTGCTCCTCTTCTATTCAAGGTAAGCAAATTGTGTTAGATTTATTAGTTTTAGATAAGAGAACAGTTAATTTATGAGTTGTATATTTCTCGAGATCACAGTGCTGTTCATCAATTTGGAAAAAGAAGAAAAACGCACTGGATTTTCTCCTTGAGCTACTGCGAATTTTGGCAGTGCTCAAGTTGAACTTGAGTTTAATATGATTGTCGTGTTATTTCTTTATTTTGTTCTATTGCCCTTGTTTCTCTCCTTGTATGGTGTTCGTCTTGATCCTCTTGACCTATACTTCCCCTCTCCTTCTGTGCGATTTCTTCTTTTGACTTTGGATCCTGAGCTCTCTTGCTGCTAGGCATGGGAAGATTTTCTGCATCTGCAATTGTGACGCCCCATGGCCCTGGGAGTGGAACCGCGTCTACTTTTGGGAGTTTAAAAATTCGTGAGAAATGAGTTCCTAAGCTGTACGGCCTTCTTCGTTCTACTGTACATTAGAATTTGGCTATCAACTGACGGCAACATGAAATCTGAGCTTGGGAGTTGTTAGCAACACGGTTTTGCCTTTATGATGGAAAGTCCGAATGGCTAGACTTGAAAGTGCACATGGTTTAGCTCTCAAGTAGGTTTCTGAGTTGGGTACTTGTGCCGTCCCACAGGGAAGTGGGTGGGTGTGCGTCTTCAAAAGCCATGCATGTCTTCATTTCTTCCGTAGGATCCCCTCGGCGACACAAGTTAGCATTTTTCCTTTGGAAATGAACGGCATCAGCTGGTGCCGAAGAAGGCATCTTTTTTTCACGAGATGGCCAATGTTTGTCCTCTTATTCGGAAGCAGAGAAGTCACTCGCCATGTCTGCTGCTAAGAACTTGAGAAGGTCCGGTGGGGTGGAACCTGGATGAGACGACCCCACTGTACCCCATTTGGCAATATGACGTCACCGCATTAATATCGAGGAATCAGATCGAATGATTCTCGCGAGAGGATACAAAGAACAGTTGGGGGACGCACCGGTGTAGCTAAAGACTGATTAAAAACCTTGTTATGTGGCTTCCTCAAACTTTCTCTTCCGGCTATTCATGGTTGATAAAAGCTCTAATTAAATCCCCTTTCTTCTTTGTTAACCTTACCTTTCTTTGCAGCCTCGGCTATATACATTTCATTCTCTCAAATTTGGGCGTCATGACCCGATAGTATTATCCCTGATAAGCGTAACACATAACCGACGAACTCCGTTCACCACCCTACATTTGTCCCATAAAAGATTCCCCAGCTCTGTGGAAGCTGTGCTAGAATTGAAATGTCTACTTTGCCAGCTCTTCTTGCTCTTCCTTCCCTCGGCAACGTCGTCACGCTACAAATGGAGAAAAGAATGACCAACTGTGGCAGGCAAGAGTGACTATATATATATATATATAGAATGTATGGACTGAAGAAGGTAGTGAACTGTATGAGCCACTATCGTTTATCATGTGATATCTATTGAAGGAAATTAAAAAAAAAAAAAAAAATAGAAGAAGGTAGTCTAGGTGAGTGGGGAAAGCCACGGCCCGGTAGAGAGATCCGAAGCTTTCAACCCCTTGTCCCCATAAAATGCTTGGGGTGCTGCCCTGAACATAGTGACCCTCATTTGGAGAAAAAATGTGTTAAATAATAATAAAAAATTAGTGACATGCCATAACTGCCGGTAACATTTTTCATCCTTCATTCTTGACATGGGCGAATTCAAATGTTGGTACCCTTTTTCTCATATATATATATATATATATATATATATATATATATATATATATATATATATATATATATATATATAATATATATGAGCACATTCACAGAGACGTGAGGGAACTTTTGCTGAAATAAGCTTAACTGAGACTAAGGGAGCAACGGACTGGCTGGGTTCGAGCTTGGGAAGGGCGGGTGGGCCTCATAGCTCAGACCGGTGGATGCCTTACCGCATGTAAACAAATTGTTCATCGATGGCATTTTCTCTCCCTTAGAAACTTTCCAAAACTTTTGTTAACAGAAAAAAAATGCATTGTTAAAAGGTCAATAGCAAGAGAGGTAAGTACTGTAACGCTAGAACTCCCCCCTTTTTGTCCATGAGGAGTCGTCTGCGGGTCACTGAAGGCCCTACTTTTATTGTTATGATTATTATTAAAAAAAGTATATGCATTTGAGTTAGGTGGGAGGAGTGCATCAAGGTATATTACTTATAAAACCTCACCGTCTAATGTGACCCTCTCTCCTCTTCTTCTTTTATTAGGAGCAATAGCTGTCGTCCTCCCAAAGCTTCACATTCATTCTCTACCAGCTGCTTTGGTTGCACCCAACCAACCTACGCAACATATTTACAAAGATACCCCGCTTTGGGGGCTGGTTATCAAACTCTTTGATTCGATTCTGATACTTGATCTGCTAACTGACAAACAAAAGGGTCCGGGTCCGGGTGGGTTCGACACCCAAAATCCGAGTTTGGGCCTGGGCCCGATACATACTCAAGCTTGGGTCTGGCCTGATTAAAATAAAAAATATTTTATAAATATAAAATATTTTTTTAATATAAAATGTATATTATAATTAAATTAAAAATAAAAAAAATAATCGGGTCAAATTGAGCCCCATCTGACCGACTCGGTCGGTTTTTTTGAGCCCGGATTGGGCCGGGTACCCGAGGCCGTTGCCAAGCTTAGTCCAAAAACACACACACTTTTATATATATATATATATATATATATATATATATATATATATATATATATATATATCCCTAGACCCCGAAAATAGCGGGAGTAAAAAGATAGCTGATTGCATCAGCATCTAATCTAAATATAATTAAGAAAATATTCAGATATATACCAACAAATTTAGTTTAGAAGGACATAATCCCAACCTAAGTCCAACCTGTTCACATGCGCAGTTAAAAGCCGGTTGAATTAAAGACTTTTTCTGGATCTAGCGTACAACATGTTATCTGATTCCAGACCAAATCGGTGCCTCGTATAATTAGGGCTGCACAATGAATCAAGCAAACTCGAGCTCCACTCAAACTCAATCGAAAAAACTCAACTTGAACTCAAACGGCTTATAGACGAGTTGAGTTTTAGTTTCATTTTTTACTTGAAATGTTAAACGAGTTGAATTTGAGTTGTGAGAACTTAATCGTTTAAAATCGGCTTGACTGACTACGTAAAACTGGCTCATAATAGTCGAATCAGTTAAACGAGTGAACGATTGAAACAAGCTGATGAGTTAAAAGAAACAAGATGGTTAACATAAAACAAGTGAAACGAGTTAAGTAAGTCGAATTCGAACTCATCAAGTCAAGCTTGAGTATGTTCTATGGAACTTCAGCTTGAACTTTTTGAGGGAAGTCGAGCTTGAGCTGGGCCACCACATGTAATATGAGCGGATTTCGCATAAAATAGATGCAAATAGCTACATTTCCGTTTTCCTTTTGTTTTCCCCACGTAACCACGTTGCTTCATACTCGAATTCTAACAAGCGGTCCAGTTATTTAGTCCCATTCAGCCGGCGAGGATCCAAATCCAGTCTTATATGACGATGGCGGAAGCAAATTAAAAGTGCTATTTTCGAAGAGTCGAAGCATACTTTTGTAATTTTGCGATTGGAACCACATACAGTGGTTGGGCAACGTGAGTCCGGTTGTTGCGAGCTCGCTTCAACTCACAGCAATGGCGACCAGATAACAAACCAGAAAGAGAAAGCAGATCTGATAATTCCACCTTTGCATCAAAGGGATGGAATGCTCCTCCCACATGTATATATATATATATACACTCCACAACCTGGACCTTAAATTTCCCACACCTACAGGCAAAAACTGCCCAAGAAAGTTCCCAGGCGGCCGCCACTGACGACGACCGGCGGAGGAAATTATGGAGGCAAGTGCCGGATTGGTGGCGGGATCTCACAACAGGAACGAGCTGGTGGTCATCCATGGCCACGAAGAGGTAACATTCTCGGTATCTTTTGCAATAGAAATACTTCGACTTAGCGTAATATCAAATACATTTTTTAACGCTAACTTAGCCAAAACATAACATAAAAGGTGGTGTCCTTTATTTTCCTAAGTTGCCTGTGTCATGAATTGCTGCGAAGTTAAATATGTAAGATCTCTGTGACTTGGATCTAGATGCATCAGTTGTCGACTCGTTTGTCTGAACTGGATCAAATCCGGTTTACGAGGCCAAAATCTGGGACCTAATTCTCAGCTACAACCAAATTCTCTCATGCTAATGAAAACCAAAGCTTTGGATTTTCTATGCTAACGCCCAAGTAGTTCTCATCCGGTTACTGTGTTATAATATCATATGAATTAAGAGCAAATACATGAAACAATTTGTTATTGCCGAGTGAATATTAAGCAAGTCAATGATGATATTGGTTCGATGTAAATTAGATATAGCTGCCGGTGGACTACTTGGTTTTAAAAACACTATGTGTATCCAATTAGATTAATATAATTGAATTGAATCGCCTCTAGGCTCTAGCTTTCCCCTACCCCTTTTTCTCCTTATAAAGAAAGACATGATCAACAAGACACCTACTAACGTTTTTTTTTTTTGCCTTTCTCTAACTTCACGTTGAGAATACATAACGCAGGGCCCTCTTATCGATAGACCTCCATGCCGGACGTCAGTCATGGTATTTTTCATTTAGTTTCAAATGAACGTAGAAAAACAAAAATAGAGTGCTCAAGTGACTGTTAGGTTTAACAAAATACTCTTAAAAAAAAGGAACAAATATTTTTTTAAAAAAAAATCTTTTTTTAATATTTTGATTTAATTATATTTATATATTATGTTATATTAAAAAATATATTTTTTAAATTTTAACCAAGCCCAAACTAGAGTTTCCTCAAACCCAACTGCAATCACGAGCTGAGACCCGCTCAAACCTAACTCTTATCGAACCAGGTCCAACCAAGTCAAACCGATGCAGTCTTAACTACAGATTGTGCAATATCTATGCCATGAGCGTGGGTTGGCGGCAGAGCCAAGGCTTCCTCATGTCTTGAAAAATTAAAACTTAAGCATCAAAATTTTTAAAAAATAGGTGTTGGCCTCCATCGAAATTTTTAAAAAAATTATATCTAAAGTATAAAAATGTTTTAAAAATTATATTTAAACCGTTTGGTCTTTTCCACTACTGGTGAAATCGTTGCTCGGCTCCCGCTTTTGGCTCAGCTAGAATCGTAGCAAATAGTGGATGTGCCAAATGACCAACTGTTGTGAACTTAGCTAGTAATAGTATGTTGTTTTATATTACGTATGTCATTTTGATTGTGCATGCGTCGACGCAGCCCAAGCCACTGAGATCTGTAAACCGGCACGTCTGCGAGATCTGCGGCGACGACATCGGGAAGACGGCCGACGGCGAGCTGTTCGTTGCGTGCAACGAGTGCGGGTTCCCGGTATGCCGTCCCTGCTACGAGTATGAGAGAAGGGAAGGCACCCAGCACTGCCCACAGTGCAAGACCAGATACAAGCGCCTCAAAGGTACGCAGTCGCAGATACGCCTTCCGTGGATTGATTCCACTCCTCGATTCGACGAAGGCCTGAGAATCTTAGGGGGCATGATGTGCAGGGAGCCCGAGAGTGGAGGGGGACGAGGAGGAGGAAGACGTGGACGACATTGAGCATGAGTTTAACCTGGAGGAGGAGGCGGGTGCCATGCGGCAGCACCAGGCAGAGGCCATGCTCCACGCCAAGATGCGCTACGGCCGAGGCCTCCCCGCCGACGACGACGACCGCTTCTCCGTCATCACCAACCCTCGCTTCCCTGAAACCCCCATCGTTGGAAGATCATCTCGCCCCGTAAATAATAACATAGATATCCCCTTCAATTTTCAGATGTTTAACATCACTTATTTTTAATGATTTAATTTGTACGTGCATCCTCCAGGTCCTCACATTGCTTTCTTGAACTTGCCATTTCTCGACGCAGGTAAGCGGCGAATTCCCGCTAACGATTCCGGCAGGAGTCGCCACTTCTCCACTCCACAAACGCGTTCACCCCTATCCTCTTTCTGAATCAGGTGGTTTTCCTTCTTGGGAGTACTCGTTAATTGTTTCATGCATGAAACTCATGAGACTTCATGTTATTTTGACGCTGAGAATGAAGCAGGCAGTGGGAGATACAATTGGGATTTCAGCAGGGAGAATGAAGCGTGGAGAGGTCGGATGGATGACTTCAAATCCAAACAAGCTTTGCTCGCTCCAGACCCTGATGATTTCGATCCCGATATGCCATTGTACGCTGATCTGAAACTCTTTGAAACTTTTGCCTTCATCTTTTAGGCGTCCTTCTAAAAGATTACAAGAACATGAACAAGTTCCTGAAATTTATACTCCTGAGCCATGAATTTGGTCAAGTATCCTAAGATGCTGAAAGAGCTTAATTAATTAGTAGGAAGATTGAATTTCATGCAGTGGCGATGGACTATAGGCATTATATAACAGATTTTTTGACCTCATTAACACAGGATGGATGAGGCAAGACAGCCATTATCAAGGAAGGTACCCATTGCATCGAGCAAGGTCAATCCATACAGGATGATCATCATCCTACGCCTGGTTGTGCTGGCCTTCTTTCTGCGCTACCGGATCCTCAACCCTGTCCATGACGCCCTCGGCCTCTGGCTCACCTCTGTCATCTGCGAGATCTGGTTCGCAATTTCCTGGATTCTGGATCAGTTCCCCAAGTGGTTCCCCATTGATCGCGAGACGTATCTTGATCGTCTCTCTTTGAGGTAGGCAACTCAACTAATTAGCTATTACTAAACATTACGACTGTTGGTAGCCTTTTTCAGCGTTGAACAGGTGACACTTTGCTTAGAAACCGCCATATCCCAACCAGCAGTGCCTAATTACCCTGCGACAATGTAATTGATAGGTATGAAAGAGAGGGCGAACCATCTATGCTGTCTGCTGTGGACATTTTTGTGAGCACAGTGGATCCAATGAAGGAGCCGCCTCTGGTCACTGCCAACACTGTCCTTTCACTCCTGGCCGTCGATTACCCCGTGGACAAGATCTCCTGCTACGTCTCGGACGACGGTGCGTCCATGCTGACGTTCGAAGCCCTGTCGGAGACGGCAGAGTTTGGGAGGAAGTGGGTGCCCTTCTGCAAGAAGTTCACCATCGAACCGAGGGCGCCAGAGATGTACTTCTCCCTCAAGATCGACTACCTCAAGGACAAAGTTCACCCGGATTTTGTCAAGGAAAGGCGGGCAATGAAGGTCAGCTCTTGGACCATACTCATCCTTTTCTGTATGCACGCCTTCACGAGAAACTTAGCCGGTCTAGACACTTAACACTCAGGCGCAGACAGGTGGGATTCAAATATATATAGCAAAAAATTGATGTCTGTCGGTCTTGTTCTGATGAGGGGCCAATGAAGTCATGCAGCCACGGAGAAGGGAAAAAAGGGAAAATCTTTCTGTTACGATCTGTTTTTTGGTCTTACTTACCCTGTTTTCAGGATTGACTATTTGAATTGAAATTAACCTTTCTTAACAGACGTAACGTGTAAGTGACTTCCATTAATCCTGGGAAGGAAGGTTGAAGGAAATGTGGTTCATTTTCTTGCTATAAGTGACGGTCAAAAGTACAGTTTTTCATTAGCACGTAACTGGCAGTAAAATTATCATGAGAGTCGCCAATGTAATTGTGAGGCCAATTTACCAATCATGCATATGTCCAACGTTAGTTTCTGACCATTTTTTCGGTCGATGACCCGTGTAATTGGGGATGATGATTATTACAGAGAGAATATGAGGAGTTCAAAGTTCGCATCAACGCGCTGGTGGCGAAGGCCCTGAAGGTGCCGGAAGAAGGCTGGGTGATGCAAGACGGGATACCATGGCCGGGCAACAACACCAAGGACCATCCGGGCATGATCCAGGTGTTTCTCGGCCACAGCGGCGGCCATGACACTGAAGGCAACCACCTCCCTCGCCTCGTCTACGTCTCCCGCGAGAAGAGGCCTGGCTTTCAGCATCACAAGAAGGCCGGTGCAATGAATGCTCTGGTATGCATAATACCTTCTCTCTGTTCTTATTCCATTCTCCTGACGTGCTCGAGGCCGATTACATGATCTGCCAAATGACCAATATTACTAGTCTTTCTGTGTTCTGACATCTTCACCATCCATTGATCCTCAATACCACCGCCTTTCTCTTATTAAGCAAGCGACAAGATTCACTACTAAGGCATCATATTGATGGCATCATCATCCTCTCACTTACTAACTCTGTGCTAAAATATTCTTCTGGACGCAGATCCGGGTGTCGGCAATACTGACAAATGCACCCTTCATGCTCAACCTGGACTGTGATCACTACATTAACAACAGCAAGGCCATCCGAGAAGCCATGTGCTTCTTGATGGATCCGCAGGTGGGGAGGAAGGTGTGCTTCGTTCAGTTCCCCCAGAGGTTCGACGGCATTGACAAGAATGATCGATATGCTAACCGAAACACCGTCTTCTTCGATGTAAGATTCACTTACTTCCCCACTACATTCTAGTTCAAAACTTAAGCATGATCATTCTCCTGAGGAAAATAATTGATCATAGAATTTTCTAATATTGTCAGTGACTCGGTTCATATACAATTTGTAAGAACTAGAAAGAGTTATCCTTTTTCTGTTATTTATGAACTTAAAGATCTGCATGTTAGCTAAAAACTTGTTACAAATGCTCTGCCTCTGTGGGGAATCACAGATCAACATGAAAGGCTTGGATGGAATTCAGGGCCCAGTTTACGTGGGTACAGGATGTGTGTTCAGAAGACAGGCACTGTATGGGTATGAACCACCCAAGGGTCCTAAGCGCCCCAAAATGGTCAGCTGTGGCTGTTGTTCGTGCTTCGGCCGCCGGAAGAAGGCTCGGGACCAACTTAAAAAGGGGAAGCCCGAGTTGGATGGAACAGAAGATCTGGCTGGCCAAGGTAAGTTGTTGCCACAATGCACTTGAGTGTCATAAATTATCTGCACTTTGCATTGGTCCGGATCACGTTAAGCTTGAAAACAAGAGCAGCTCTGGAAAGCACTTTCCATGTTCATTTAAGCTTTACGTGGTTTTCTTATTTTTGATTTAGGGTTCGATGAAGAAAAGGCAATAATGATGTCAGAGATAAACTTTGAGAAGAAATTTGGGCAATCTGCAGCACTAATTGCCTCTACGTTGATGGAGGATGGAGGTGTTCCCCCTTCGGCCAGTCCAGCTGCTCTGCTCAAAGAAGCCATTCATGTCATCAGTTGTGGTTATGAAGACAAAACTGAGTGGGGCTATGAGGTTAGTGTATTTGACATCTGTTTTTAGCTTCCTAATCTAGTCAATTATTAATAATGCATTAATCAGATTTTGTCTCCCTTTCACTTTTCCCAGTAAAAGCAGAAAGAGGTTTATAATTAAGAACTCAGCATCGCGCCTGATGTTCATCAGATCAAGTAGCTGCAAGTACTGACGATAAATTGAGAATATTATTTTGTCAAAGCTAAAAAATAAAAAAGTGAATTAGAAGTTGAAATGTGCGATTTTCAAACAACAAAATAAAAACTTACAGTAAATGTGTAATTAGCGAATATGTCCGTACTCTGTAAAAGTGTAGTCTCTGCTAGTAGTTTTTTGTTGTTTCCCGCAAGTACAAATGACCTTTTTATTCTTTTTTCATTTTTCAAAATTTTCATTACTTTTATTTGAACACGCACAAAAAATTTAACATGTAAACTTATTCTTCTGTTCTTACCTGATACTGTATTTCTTTTCACATTTTTGATAAACATTCAAAATTCTGAGTTTCTCTAAGTTGTATTGAACATGTAGAATTGTTACGAGATTTTTGTGTTACAAGGACATATCAGACCCGCATTCATCATGATGGTCCAAGGAAGTGCCCTACTTGATCCAATTACCGACAGTCTCATTAACATGACTGTCAATATGCTTGTAGTAGCTGCAACAAGGCATCATTTATTCATAAAGTATAGCGTAGCTTTCTTTGCTTGATCATATGAAGGGTGCATATGCCAGTTCAATTATCAAAACAAATCTTGCATACATTCTTCCAACGATCTGGTATTCTTGGGCTAAACCTCATGTCTATGCAGCTTGGATGGATATACGGTTCAATCACAGAAGATATTCTGACAGGCTTTAAGATGCACTGCCGTGGGTGGAGGTCAATATACTGCATGCCACAGCTCCCGGCATTCAAAGGGTCTGCACCAATCAATTTATCAGACCGGCTTAATCAAGTGCTGCGCTGGGCTCTAGGCTCGGTCGAGATCTTCTTCAGTAGGCACAGCCCACTTTGGTATGGGTACAAAGGGGGGCACCTGAAGTGGCTTGAACGCTTTGCCTACATCAACACTACCATCTACCCGTTCACCTCCCTGCCTCTTCTAGCATACTGCGCACTCCCTGCCATTTGTTTGCTCACTGGAAAGTTCATCATGCCAACAGTAAGTGCCAATCTTTTACCATGTATCCATTTTACAGAAAAGTCGATCTACTGAAAAATGCTTGAGTTTCTGCCTATTATAAATCAGTAAAATTGCAACTTTAGCAAATGGATGACACCCACTCCTTACAGAAAATTTTTATTCATTCCCTGAAAACATGCAGAACAGGTGTGGGCTGGGATGCAAGGCACCTTCTTTTTATGTTCCTTCAGAGGTGGTTCAGTGCCACCTAGTCCATGGTCATTTGAAACGGGTCTTTGAATTTTAGGCAGCTATTGTCAACACAGAAAAGTAATAGATATTTCTATTGTTGTCTCTATGCAGTATGCCCAACTAGATCATCATATTTTGATTCAGTAATTGCTCTCTCTTTTCCCATCTAAAATATGATTAAATGAGCCCTGACAAGGTTAATATTAAGTAAGCCTAAGGTCCCAAACAAGTCCAAAAAATTTATATCCACAAAAAACATTCTCGTCTTTGCACTCATGCTGGAGTATACTCCTTCTGTGTCTTATTTGCTTCAAACCTTCAGAAGATGGTACTCATCGGATTAAGCAAACATATGCTCACTTAGCTGCTACTTTTCCTGTGCAATTGCAGATTAGTACATTTGCTAGTCTTTTCTTCATCATGCTTTTCATCTCCATCTTTGCAACCGGAATCTTGGAGCTCAGGTGGAGTGGTGTAAGCATTGAAGAGTGGTGGAGAAACGAGCAGTTTTGGGTGATTGGTGGTGTCTCTGCTCACTTGTTTGCTGTGGTTCAAGGCCTGCTCAAAGTACTGGCTGGAATTGATACAAACTTCACTGTTACTTCGAAGGCCTCCAATGATGAAGAGCTTGGGGAGCTTTATGCTATCAAATGGACAACACTTCTTATTCCTCCAACCACTCTTCTGATTATCAACATGATTGGTGTTGTTGCTGGTGTCTCTGATGCCATCAACAATGGATACCAATCTTGGGGGCCTCTCTTTGGGAAGCTGTTCTTTGCTTTCTGGGTGATTGTTCATCTCTACCCTTTCCTAAAAGGCCTAATGGGCAGGCAAAGCCGGACACCTACTATTGTTGTCATCTGGTCTGTGCTCTTGGCTTCTATTTTCTCACTATTGTGGGTTCGCATTGATCCATTTGTACTGAAATCCAAGGGTCCTGATTTGAAGCAGTGCGGCATCAACTGCTGAGGTTTGATGATATCAACCATTGGGGGGAAAGAAACATACTGGTTTTGTTCTCTTGTAAAGAAGTTTTGTGTTGGTGCTTTCTACTACAGTGTATATAGTCTTGTGTTTCTATTAGCAGCAAGGCTGCAAAGATGCAGAAAAATATGAAGATTGTGTGAACTGATGTGTTCATGACTGACGTAGTGTCAACTCCATGAGTAACACAATAAGTCATTTTTTTGAGTACTTGTTTAATTTGAGATGGCCGTGTGAAGACGATTAGAGAAATGACTCGGAGTAAGGATGTCCCTGATGAGCCCTGGACAAAGTTCACGAGCTCCCCCTCCTTGTTCAACCTGAGTTTAGTTTTGGAAATCATGTGCTCATGTTGGCCAACCGAAGGAGAAAGCTTGTCCTTTGATATATAAAGCAGCCTTGTTTGCATTTACAAAAAGCTGCCGTAGATTAGAAATAAAAAAAAATGACACTGCACAAAGACTTTTTTTTTCTTTTGGGGCGAATGCGTTGCAGCGTTATCGTAAGAGATGCCAAAAATAATCTTATAATCAAATTTATTAAATGACATCTGCATACAGTCATTAGCACCATAATTACATTTACTGTTAGATTATATCTGCACATAAGAAACATATCTAAAAAAATAAGTTACCTTTTTGATGGTAGAGTCAATGAGGAAATAATCCATCATATGCACACTTCAGCTGTAGCTTCTCGTGAAACCCTTAGCATCCATTGTCCAACATAGATGCAAAGAAATCAAATGTATTGACTCTTGCAAAAAAAAAAAAAAACCATATCAGAAATATTTCAAGACTAAGTGATAAAACATAATTGTGCTATATGTTACTGCGTACCCTCTTTAAGATGGTTTCTGAAAAATCCCAGGGTCATATATATTGGTGAAAATGCATGGATAATCTACTTGGACAAGCTTGACCAGCCTATTCCATTCCTAATACTTGAAAAAATGAGTACAAATAGAGAGCCAGGAGAGAGAGAGAGAGAGAGAGAGAGAGAGAGAGAGAGAGAGAGAGAGAGAGAGGAAGAGAGAGTATTTGGACAAGCTGGACCAGCCAATTCATTGTCGAGACATAATAAATGAATACAAAGAAAGAGAGCCTATTGCATAGCCAAGACATTAAAAATAAGTACACAGAGTAACATGTGTTGCACTGCCAAGACATGAAAAATGAATACACAGTAAGCAGCCTACTGAATTGCCGAGACATGTAAAGTGCGTACGGAACCTATTGTGGCCAAAACATGAAAAATGAGTACAAAAGAGAGAGAGCCAACATATTTGTGTTGCCAAAACGTGAAATATGGTACACACACACAAATGTATACAGAAAAAGACAGAGACAGATAGACAAGACACACACACACAAAAACATGGAGAGAGAGAGAGAGAATTTTTATCTGTATTTCTTTAATATGAGAAATCACACATACATGAAAAATAAGTTCTCGTATTACAACATTAAACAAAAAGAAAGAGGTATGATCTCTTTGCTTTGGAAAGCATACTCATATAGGCGTATAATGGAACATTTTGCGCGTCAGTAGTAATCTCTAATGATATAACATATGTCAGCTTTGGTTTGCGTTCCATAAACTATTGATTTCTTCAGTTGCATCTTATGTGCCCCATAACGGCATACGTTTAGCTGCGTGTCCATCATCACATTTTTTCTAATAAAAACACTATCATTCTTGGCAACCATGTGAACATAAAGATGTACCTGTACTGCAGCAGTTATGGATAGTAGATCCCCACTTTCATGGACCGGTCACCTCTCTTGTGCCATGACATGAACAATTTCCAAAACCACTTAGATGCTAGGGAGAAGAGAAACAGGCTACAACTTACATACACAAGATCAAGAGCAGATGGATGTCTCATGAGCCAAACTAACTTTAAAGTGAATAGAAGATTGGCTGTGACACCACTAGCAACTGCACTTAATAAATGAGGAAAAAGAGAAAATACAGCCACCATTTTTTCAAAAACGATCTTGTTTTATTATACAGTTTGATATATTTTCCCTTCCAAAAAGACACTGAGATTGTATCATACATTGAGTCATAGACCCAACAAACATTTCACAAAATCATGACTCCTCTTACATGATTTTCAAGTATCCTCACATAAAACTTTAGTACAAATGTCATAAGCCTAAACTGTTGAAAATAAATGATAATAGAACGTCGTACCAGATGTTGCACACACTGAACTTGCAAAAGAACTTCTGTATTAGAGAAGGAGAGCACTCATACAACTCACAACACCCACAAGACCATATTGGCACAACTTATACTTGGTACAAGATGCACTTTCCCAATCACCTATTTATAGGACCTCAAGACCATAACCTATTACCCATTTTCTATAATAATGATAACATAACTCATGACATAATCTACATGACATTCATAACATTACAAAGAACACTAAAACATGAGTCAAGTGTAAAGCATAATGACCTTTACCCTTGGTAACTCATATTGATATAACTAGACCATATGATAAAATAAAACTGTCAGACACTAATGTAGTACTGTTCGCACCCCACTCCTTTTTCAAGGAGGTCGAAATGCGAGTCAGCAAAATTCTTTTAAAATTGGAGTTTTGAGAAAATTTTCAAGAGAAAGGGATCCGCCCGTCGGTATGAGGTCCAACCGTTAACAGGGGTAATTAGACCAAGGACTAAGGATCATTTGGATCATATACGAGTTATTGATGCAAATCCTATATGCTTATGCATTGAGGTTTTGGATTCAAGAACCAAAATTCATTTTTTTTAATAAATGAATTTGAATATTGAGGGTTTTCAAGTTTGTTTAAAAACCTTTGTTTTGGTGTTATTTGAAACACATAATTCTTGAGGATTTTGAAGATTTGGAATTGAGTTCTTTGTTGTGAACTCTAGATGATGATGATCATCTTATGATCAAAATTGATTTTGAGCTCTTCTTTTGTCAAATCATGTGATTTGTAGAATTCATTCTTTTGAAAAAACATAAATTGTTAGAAAACATGTTGTTTTTCAAATGCACTTTGGCCAAAAGATTATGAATGCATTGCTTGTGTTTTCTTTTGAAGTTAAGTGAGGTTTACAAATTCTCATTGTAATATGACTTGGTCACTTTTTGCAACTCAAATTTGAATCACTTAATTTCTTGGGAATGTGCATGTGGTGCTATTGATTTTGAGTGAAAGTGAATGCATGAAACGAGAAGGGAAATTATATGGAACATTCATTATTCTCTCTCTCATAATCCTTCAAGATTCATTCATATGAAACATACATTCTTCACTCTCTCATAATCTCTCAAAGTCCATATTGCACGTCATACAATCTATGCATGAAGATTGATTAAAATGTAGGACTTTTTCTATATGTGCTCATTATATGATTAAGCACATGAATTAGAGATGTAGTCCATAAGCTTGAGGCTTGACATAAAATTATCAAAACGATAAAAATATAAAAAAGATGTCAAGTTCAATCTTTGAAATGGATGGGAGACGTGGATGACATCCACTTTCGTTTCAAAATAGCTAAAAATCAGACCTTGTGTTGATTTAAATAGCTGAAAATTGTGGACATTGATTCCAATAAATATCTTGTTTCTTAGATGGAAATGACAAGTCTTTCAAATAGATTCAAATTCCAGATTTGATAGTAATGAGATCATCAACACTTTTTGGATGATTCTATTATAATTAGCCTTTCAAATATGTAAATTTTGATATTCTTAAACCAATTCCTATGAAACATGGTCTGATTTCAACAACATACATACATCTTACGTATGGGTTTGCTGAAATTAAGTAAAAATGAAATGAAAATAATTTCATAGCCTTGCACTATGAAAATCAATCAAAACGATCATCCTTCTTAAAAACCAGTTTGGAAACGTATTCCAACCTGATTTTAAGAGAAGAAAAATGATTTTCAACAAGAGATTGGACACATGTATGTATATATATAACAACGTATATATATATACATACCTTACTCTTCAAAATGAAATTTTATCAAGGGACCGCATGACTCATGAATAATGATGATTCATGGCTGGGTTCTTTTATGTAGGAAGATTGAAAACTTGTTTCAAATCTTCCCTACTACCCTTGATTAATTAAATTGAAAGACATGAATCAAAATGACTGTGAATAAGAAAGAAAATAAAACAATGCTCAAGCTTATTCGTCCATCATTTCGCCATGCAAGGGTGGATCACATTCATAAGAACGTATCCATTCCTTATAGGCATTTTCATCATACATGGTGCAGCAAAATCACTCTCTCACCGTGGGATTCTCTCATGGTATGGAGTTCAAAATGGTATTAAGTTGGTTTCTTTGAAAGGGACGTGGCCTTGGGGCCCATTTCAAAATTTGATACTTGGGTTCATATTTAAGAAAAACCGACATATGCATGCATTATGCATTAACATGTACATTGAAGCGTAGGTTTCCCTTAACTGGACATCATTCCCAGCCGTGAGCAAATGAAAATAAACCCTCCCACGAATTGCTGGAATTAAAATAAATCAATAATAAGCTAAAGTAGAAGAGAAGTGAGTTAAAATCACCTACCTTGCGGTCGCTCTTGATGCTTGTCCTTCGTCTTCACTTGTTTTCTAACTCAAGCAATCCTAAGCAAGAATCCAACCGTGGATTCAAGCTTAGCAAAGCTAGAATAAGAAATAGCTTGCTTGCTGGAATTTGGAGTGGTAAAGAGGGCTTCTCACCACAAAAATCCTAAGTAAGGGTTCACTTAAGCACCCTAACTTAGCAAAATCAATGGAGAGAATAGAAGAAAGTGAAGAAGAGAATGAGAGAAAAAGGGAAGAGAGCTTGGACGAACCTCTTCTCTCTTCCTTGGCTTCTCCCTCCTAGCTCCTTAGCTGCAGCAATTTGATAGAATGCTCCAAAATTCTGTCCTCCCCCTTGGTGGCCAAAAGGAGGTTTATATAGAGGAGGATGTGGGTTCAACCACCTTCTTAGCTCACCTTGGGAATTTGCTTAAGACCTTAGGGACTTGTAAAATGAGTTAAATAGGCTTTAAAGGCTCTGATTGACCATTTCTCAGCCCATTTCCACAAGCTAGGTGGGCTGGGCTAGGTTTGGTCAACATGGGTTCAGACCTAGGTGACCATCTTGACCAAAATTTGGACGAAAATGCCCTTGCACAGGGTTTTGCCCTTATTTTGTACTATTTATTTATTTTTTGTTTGAAATTGAGCTTGTAAGGTTAAAACCTAGTTACTAAGCTCCAAATGCCATTGAATTATGATAATTCAATTTAAATTTTAATAAAATTCAAAAATTTTATCAAATTTGGTTTGAAAAGGGTATTTTTGTCCAAAACTTGATTGAAAATGGATTTCAACTAAATCAAACTTTCACTTGAGAAATTCAATTTAAATTTGGTATTTGATTCATGCATTTGACAAATTCAAATGTTTATTTGCCTTTCATAAACCAATTTAGGCTTTTTAATCTTAATTTGACCGCAGAAGGGCAAAATTGTTCAAATTGATCAATTTCGACCAATTGACCAAAGTCAAAGCTCATTTGCGAGTAGTTTGACTTTATTTGAGGTAATTTGATAAATTTGGGTCAAGAAAGCTCTTAATTGAGCTAAATTGTATTTTGATTGAGTTTAGTCAAAGTGGGTTTGGTTCGGTCAAAGTCTATTTTCGTCCATTAATTGGATCATGAGACAGACTTATGTTTTGACTGTGTTGAGCCCGTGGTGACCGAACCTAGCTGGAATTGACACCACATTTGGGTGCACCCGGGTCAAACCTACTTGGATTAAGTAGGTTAGGTGAGTTTGACCAGTCTAGTAATTGCTTCCTTGAAAATGATTTTTTTCTTTAAGGAGGACCTGGTTAAAGAAGAGAGAGAGACATAAATGTCTCTCTTTTCTTAGGTTTTTCCTTTATTTCTTCTTGAAAATGACTTTTTTTCAATTAATTTGAGAGAAAATATTTATTTATTTATTTTTTTTTTACATGGAGGGGGCGTGGCCCCTGGGGGGGCTCTTGACCACACGGGCTAGGTGGGGCCCACACGTGGGTCCCATCTAGACTGAATTAGATCCAATTCTTGGATCTAAGTCAAAATTTGCATTTTGCAATTGGATTTGGATTTCAAATGACATTTGCAATTGGATTTGAATTTCAAATGACATTTGCAATTGGATTTGGACTCGTAATCTTACATTGGGATTCGTGTCTCATGTTCTAATTGTTCTTTAGATTCGAAATTGGCTTTGAAATTGCAAATTTTCACAATTCTTTTGTGAAATTTTCACATTGCTTTAATTTTGATGTGGAAAAATTTGGGGTGTTAACAGATGCCCCTCTTTGCTGTTAAGCAAATTGAATAATTTGCTTAATAGCAAAGATTCATGCACCAAATTTTTGCAAATCGTTTGGAAAATTCATTTTTCAAATGATGTTGAACCATCCTCGCTCGAGGAGAAATGCTAGGCATAGACCTGAAATAAGAAGATTTTTCTCCATCTCATTGGAGACTTTGTAGAGGAATTAATGTTGGTTGAAAAATTTTGTAATTGTGAGAGTTTTTGCATTTGATGCTTGGAGAAATTTGCCCTCGATGCCTTCTAAACCATTGGCAAGTGCTTTTTCTCTCTTTTTACTTAGTTTTTCGCCTATTCACTTTCGTTTTTGAATTTTGATTTTCTCTTTTTGAGCCACCCTTCACTCTTGGGGAAGATTCCTCACCACCCCAAAAGCTACTACGGAGTTCCACCGCTTTGGCGGTTTTGTGTAGTTTGCTTTGTGTAATATCAAGTCTATCGGGCTTTCTTCTGAACCCTTGTAACAAGCTTTGGGCCGGTAACTCCTAGACCAGTTGGCCTCAGGGTACCAAATGTAAAACACTCCCCGAGCTTACTTGCTCGAATTCGGAAGGCTTTAGGAGACTTAATATAAGCAAAATGTTCATGGATTGCTTTTTAGCTTCACGGCGTAAGCATAGGTCATATGCCCACCCGCGCCTGCTGAGCTTTGAACCAGAGGAACAACTACACTCACCCCGAGCTCATTGCTCAACTCATTTCGCTTGATAGCTTTTTCTAGCATCTTGCCAAGGTCTTTTAGGTGACAAGACTTTTTCTTAGGGCATCTCATGCTAGACCTTTACAAATGCCGGTTGTCGGGACCAACATTAATTGCTATACATTAGTCCCTCAATGTCTGTGAAATTTCTTGCATATTTCAAGCCGATGCCCTTGCAATTGTCCTCAAGACATGGGTTGAGTTTGAAAATTTTGATGCATTTTTGAAACTTTTCCCTAAGGGATACCATGCCCCTTAGTTGGTTCGAAAATTGTTACAAACGTGCTTATCAAAGCACAACTATTTTGAATTTTGTTTGAATTGCAAATTCAAGTATAGAATTTTTTGAGATGCAAAGCATTAATTGGATCGGGGATTTCAACCCCATCGGCATCAATCAGTCGATAAGAATTGTGAGGTAGAACCTCTTTGACAACATATGGTCCTTCCCAGTTCGGCGCCCATTTTCCTTTGGGTCGACTCCTGAGTGGAACTATGGATCTTAAAACAAGATCATTTACCTCGAATTTTCTTTCAATGACTGATTTGGCATAATGTCGGACGACTCTCTTACGATAGACTTCGGCATGCTCTGCCGCTTGTAGTCTTTTCTCGTCTAAGGGGTCTAATTGAGCAAGTCTCTTTTTTTGATATTTGCTAATTGGGAGTTCAATGAGAGCAGCAAATTTCATTGCTGGTTTTTCGACATGTAATGGAAGGACAATTTCCGTTCCATATACTAATTCTGCTGGTGTAGCATTGGTAGGTGTCCGAATTGTGGTTTGATACGCCCAAAGTGCATTGTGCATTTTCTCGTGCCAATCTCAGCCCGTTTCAACAGTCCTTTCTAAGACACGAATCAAAATCTTGTTGGTTGCTTCTGCCTGACCATTACCTTGAAGGTAATATGGGGCAGAAAAGTGATGTTGTATTTTGTGTTTGTGACAGAGATTGCGCATTTTCTCATTTTTGAAATGAGTACCGTTATCAGAAACGATATCATGCGGGATGCCAAATCTACACAAAAGATTTTTGTGAATGAATGACACTACGTGTTGTCCTTCGACTGTTTTTAAAGTGATCGCTTCCACCCATTTGGTGAAGTAATCTGTAGCTGCAAGAAAATATCTGTGTCCATTTGAGGCAGGTGGATTGATTGGACCGACTACGTCGAAGGCCCACATGGAGAATGGCCATGGTGAGCTGATCGAATGAAGGTACGCTGCTGGAGCATGAATTGATGGTGCGTGCAACTGACATTTGATGCATTTTTTGACAAATTGGTGACAGTCTCTTTGCATTGTGGGCCAATAGTACCCTGCTCTGACTATCTGCTTGACGAGGTTCCGATACCCTACATGTCCCCCACAAATTCCTTCATGGGCTTCTTGAATGACTTCTAGTGCCTCATTTGCATCGAGACATCTAGCATATTCTGTGCTGAATCCTCTTATGTATAGGATGTCGGTTAGAATGAAATATCTTGAAGACATGTGTCTCAAAACTCTTTGCTCTTTTCGAGACATTTCTGGTAGAAGTGTTCCAGTTTGGAGAAAATCCTTGATGTTCTGATACCATGGTGTTTCTCTACTTTCTGCTTGCAACACCTGTTCTGGTATGACAAAAGATGGTCGTTCGAGTCTTCCAACTTCAAAAGATCTGATAGATTCTCCAGGTTTGAAAGCAATGGTAGAGTTTAAACTGGCTAAACCGTCTGCTATTGGGTTAAATTCTCTTTTGACATGTAAGAATTGACATTCCTCGAACTGTCTTAAGAGGAAAGCTACTAACTCTTGATATGGGATCAATTTTTGATCTTTGACTTGCCAATCTCCATTGACCTGACTGACAGCTAAGAGAGAATGTCCAAAAATGCGAACTCTCTGCACTTTAAATTTGAGCAACATTTTGAGTCCTTGGATTAGGGCCTCGTACTCTGCCATATTATGCGTGCAGGAAAAATTCAATTTGAAAGAGTAATGAATCATTTCCCTTTCCGGTGTAATGAAAAGTATCCCAATGCCTACCCCAACTGTGCTCTTAGATCCATCAAAGTACATCTCCTAAATCGGCTCTGGTTCAGTCGTCAGGATTTGCTCATCTGGAAAATTATCATTTGTTCTAATTTCTTCATATAGAGGAAAATCTGCCAATTGGTCTGCAATGGCTTGCCCCTTGATTGATTTTTGTGACACATATTCCAAATCATATTGCATCAGCAAAACCTGCCACTTTTCTTTCATTCCATTCAGAAATGGTTGTTCGAGGATATATTTGAGTGGATTAAGTTTGGATAAAATTTTAACTTCACAAGCCAATAGATAATGCCTTAATTTTTGACACATCCACACCAAGACTAAGCAAGTTTTTTCCATGTGCGAGTAGGTCTTTTCATACTGCACAAATGTCTTACTGATGTAATAAATGACATGTTCTATTCGACATCCTTCTTCATATTGAGCCAGAAATCCACCACAGGCTGAATCGTTAACTGTGATGTAAAGGAGTAGAGGTTCCCCTAAAATTGGAGGTTTTAAAATTGGTGGGCAAAGAAGATACTTCTTGATCTTTTCGAATGAGGCTTGACATTCATGCCCCCATTCAAATTTGACTCCTTTCCGCAGTAAATGGTTGAAGGGTTTGCACCTCATGGCGAGATTAGATATAAACCTTCTGATTGATTGAATTCTGCCTTGCAAGCTACGTAGTTCCTTAAGATTTGTTGGGGGTGACATTTCGATGATCGCCTTTGCTTTGGAAGGATCCATCTCGATTCCCTTTTTGCTGACCATAAATCCCAAAAGCTTACCGGATTCCACACCAAATACACATTTTTGTGGATTCAATCTAAGTTTGTATTGTAAGAGTCTATCAAAAACTTGAGAAAGAATGTTGATGTAATTCTCCCTTGTTTTTGACTTAATTAGTAGATCATCTACATATGCATCCATGATTTGATGCATTTGGTCATGAAAAATAGCTGTCATAGCCCTTTGATATGTTGCCCCAGCGTTCTTCAAACCAAATGGCATTACTGTATAGCAGAAGGTACCCCATGGGGTTGTAAATGATGTTTTGGCTTGATCTTGAGCTGCCAACTTTATTTGGTTATAACCAGGATATCCATCCATAAAGGAGAACATAGTGTGACCTGCGGTACTATCTACCAACAAGTCAATGTTTGGAAGTGGGTAGTCATCCTTTGGTGTAGCTTTATTCAAATCTCTGAAATCGATACAGAACCGAATTTTGCCATTTTTCTTTGGAACTACCACAATGTTTGCTAACCATTCAGGATAGTCGATTGTTCGGATGAACCCTGCCTTTAGTAGGTCTTCTAGGCCCTCCTTAACTTGCCCCTCAAGACGAGGGTCTAGTTTCCTCAACTTTTGTTTGATTGGCTTGCATTTTGGTTACAATGGTAGTCGATGCTCGACTAATTTTGTATCAAGTCCTGGCATGTCCTCATAAGTCCACGCAAAGGCTTCTTGATGTTCTTTGAGGAAGTCTATCAACTCTTTTCTTTCTTCTGCTGAGAGACTTGTTCCAATTTGCAAAATCTTTGGACTCTCTTCCGTGCCAATGTTAATTTCCTCAATCGGATCATTAATCAAAGGTGACGGTTGATCTTGCTTTCTTATTTGGATGAACTCTGGACATTCTGCCTCAGTGAGTTCTGGATTTATCTCCTTAAAAGCTCTTGATGTTTGATCCTCTGATATCATCCTAAAGATTATAAAGAAGTTAGATGAAATTTGAGACATTGTATATGGAAGTAATTTGCATATGCCATTGTATCTTTGAAAGTATTACAAAATGAAGACACTTGGTCTATTTGAGTACAATGACGACAAAATGACAAAATGATGGCAGATTTGTTGATTCAAATTGATGGTGAACATCCGCCTATGGTATTGCTCTTGACGAAAGGTACTGGCTTGAATTCTTCCTCAACATCCACTTTTTCATAGCTTTGGCACCCCAAGGCTTGAGTGTCTCGTTGTCCTGTCAAGGTAACTGGTTCCAAGATTCCATTTTCATGTTTGCCAAGGCCAGTAAATGGCTGGTAGCCATGGCGTATGAGTAAATCTAATCCTTTCTCATTCTGGCAGAATTTATTGAACAACGGATGACTTTTGTAACTTGTTTTAGGTTTGGTACCCTTTTTCACCCATACCTGTTTCTTTGGTTTCTGAATGGCCAATCTGCTAAGACTTTGAGATATTTCTTCCTCTTTGCAGACTCGAATACTGGGTACCTCAATTGTATATGTTGGTACCAGAATCATTGGATGTACAAGCCGACTTTTCCTATCCTCTGCATAGATGGTTATAAAATTCCCGTTGTGAGTCCATTTGACACATTGATGTAGAGTGGAGGGAACTGCATTGGTAGCATAGATCCATGGCCTGCCAAACAACAAGTTGAAGGAGGGTTCTATATCCACCACATGAAATAAAACCCGATGATATGTCTCAGAAATATTCAAATCCAGACATATGCATCCTAGGCATGGTTGTCTTGTCCCGTCATATCCATGGATGAAAATTGTGGATGGAGTATAGTCGGCCTGTCTTATGCCCAACTCACGAGCTGTTTGTTGTGGACAGATGTTCAGGCTTGCTCCACCATCAATTAAAACGTGGGAGACTCTGGTGCCCCTTGTCTCTACCACTATGTGCAAGGCGTCATTGTGCGATGCACCTCCAGTTGGTAGATCTTTATCAGAGAATATGATCGGACTATTTTCACATAGTTCAAAAGCCCATTCATTCCCCCTGTTAGGGCTAAACCCTCCCTTCTTGACTTCAGGTAAGGGGTCCAATTCATTGAAAATGGATTCCAATGGTTCAGGGTCGCACACTTGTGACTTCTGATCAATCTCTGTCAGATGGTCTTATTTAACCAGTCCGGTTTGTGCATTGATGGATCCTTTATCATGTTTGAAAAGCAATCCAAAGAAATCCAGGGATACTGTATCCCTTTTGTTTGTCACCACAATTTGACGACCTGTTGAAAATCTGACCATCGAAACTATTCCTTTGCCATGTTTAGGAAAAGGATTCTTGAGAATGTCCGGCTGTTCACTGATCTCTTTGATTATTTCTTTGTCAACTGCATCTTGCACAATATTTTTAAGTACCAGGCAGTCTTCTGTATCATGTCCTGGAGCGCGATGAAATTTGCAGAATTGCTCTTTGTTTTTCCCCATCATTGGTGGGGGGTTGGAGACTTTTGGGAGGAACAGAGTACCTCTTTCGATTAGCATATGCATGACCTCTTCATAACTCTGTTGTAATGGAGTGAATTTTCTATCATACCCTCATGCAGGATGTTTGTTTTTTGTGTCACTACTACTGCTACTAGCTCTGTCCATTACACATTTATTCTTGGTATATTCGGACTTTTCTTTCTTGAAGGTTGCAGCATTGGCCTCGATGTTGGTTGGAGCATTCTGACTTCTACTATTCTTCTTTGTATCTTCCCTTACTTTCACCGGGATGACAACATCAAAAGCTCCATTCTCAATTCCTGCTTCAATGCATTCTGCCCTCTCAGTGAGATCGATGAAGGACTTAATTGGAGCATTGGAAATGAGGCTCCTTAATGGTTGTGTCAAATTGTTTACGATCAATACCAGTGCATGGGATTGAGAGATTGGGTCTCTCATCTTGTTGCAAGAAGACCTCCACCTCTGAATAAAATCTCTCACCTTTTCACCTGGCCTCTGTTTTAGATAGCATAATGTGGTGATCGTTGGTGCAGTTTCAACGTTTTGAATGAACCTTTCAATGAAAAGGTTGATTAACATGTCAAAATTTTTCAGTTCCACTGGGTTGATGTGTTCCCGATACCATTGTGCTGCAATTCCTTCTAGGCTTCTGGGAAAACATCAAAAGAGGGCCCTATGATTATGGCGGAATTTGTAGCATTCAACAAAGAACATGGCCAAATGTGCCTTTGGGTCTCCATGGCCATCAAATTTGATAAATTTCTTGGGCAAGTTCTTTATGTGTTTGTCATTTTCGAAGCTTTCGTAGAAATCTGCGCAAGTGAAATTCCTCTTGTTCTTGCCTTTAAATTGTACTGCATTTAACTTCTTTTCAACTTCCTGGATTTTTGTTTTCCAGGATTCTCTCTTCTTCTTTTTCTTGGGAGTTTTTTATTCTTCCTCACTACTAGATTCTGTTGTAGCGTCTTCAAAAGAGTCTGAACTGCTTGATGAGTACTTTCTTGTTTTCTTCCCTTTCTTTTTGGCTTTTTCTGCCTGGGCTTGTTCTTCATTGAACATGATCATGTATTTCCAGAATCTTCTGTATTCCTCAAATTCCGGGTCATTTATTTCCAGCTTGGGAGGTGTTTCTGATGAGGATTCTTCTCCCCTGTCTCCTATAAAAGCTTGATCAAGCTCCATTTCACTCTTTCTCCTGCTTTGGCTTCTGGTTTCAACCATAAAGCGGATGTTCACCTTGCAAGAAGAAAAATTGAAAATGTTAGGATGTGAATTGATGAGAGATGACAAATTTTTTTATTGCATTTAGAAAGAAAGATGAGAAAACTTAACAAAGTTCAACACAACTTGACAAGACTTGACAAATTTTGGCTTAATGACAATGAACTAGACATGACAATCTAGGACAGATGGATAGATGGGCGGACTTCATCCCACCATTTTACATATTCGGGACCCATTCCTGGACCAAGGACAAGATACAGGTGAGCAAATGATTCCCAATGTTGTTGGGCATAGGTGTATATCCCGGACCACTCTTCAGTGTCTAGTTCACACTCCACGATGGCTCCTTCTGACTCAATTGGATATGCCTTCCTTTGACGCAGTGAGAATTGCCTGAGGCAACGCTCTGGATGATATTCAATTATGAAAAACGGTCCCAATAGAAGACTTTCCCTGACTGGGTTGTAAGTGTATCTTGACTTGATGACCTCTCGATCAAAGAAGTCCCAAATGATGGTGGAGTCATCAACTTCCTCCATCTTTCTGCGGTAGTGCTCCATACTGGATAACTGACCGTTTGTGTTTTGAAAATGACATGATTGTGGCCCCACATGTTTGTAGAACCATGCTTGCAGTGCAAAGACACATCCTTCTATCGAGTCTGCATCTCCAATTGAAAATTTGGTCAACCCTCTGTAAAGAAATGCCAAGGCTGCCATTGCTATGGAAATGTGACGGACTTTGACATGCCCCCATTTTCTGAAGAGGTGAGCTGTGCGAAATCAATGTGTTCTTCGTTGTTGAAGAAGATAAGACCCACAGTACAAGTCACCATGGAGTTTTTGTACTTGTCTGCAACATTTCTAGATAGTGACGCAGGGTTGACAAATTGGGAGTATATTTCACCAAGCTCTTGTAGTTGAAGATATTGATGTCCATCTTTCTCTAGAAAAGGCCAACTCCGTTTCCCTGTGAGTTTACGAATCACTTCTAGAGTTTTGACCTATGTCACCTGTGTGCGGGGTGCGGGTGCAGGTGCGGGTGCCGGTGCGGTACATCTCAAAAAAATTAGGTGCGGCGGTGCGGTGAAGATATTTTATTAATATTAATAATAATATTATTATTATTATTAATTTTTTGTAGAAATTAAATAACATAATTAAAATTATACATTTTATGGTAGTGGAAAAAAATCAAAAAAGAAATGTTTGAAAAAAAGACAAACAGATTGTTTTATGAAAGCCACCATTCTTTAGTCCTGTATCGTTTTTTTTGAAAGAGAAAAGAGAACATATAATATATCTATAGATGTATTTAACTTAGATGTAATGGCTGGTGGGTGAGAATGGTGGATTTGATTTTATGGATTTTGGATCTGGTTTTTTCTTGAAATCAGATTTAGATCCAAACCATAAACTTGGTTTAGATTTGGTTTCGAAACTAGATCCAACCCCCGGGTGCGGTTTGGGTGCGAGCTCATCAGCGGGTGCTGATTGGGTGCGCACCTGGAGCGCACCCGCACCCGCACCCGTGCGGGTGCGAGCTCACCTGAAATGCACCCAGGTGACCTAGGTTTTGACTTGACCTTGGTTTACAAGGAACTGTCTTCAATTGGACCTCTTGGATCACCTTTTGGCTGTGACAAACCCATAATGTTGGAGAACTCATCAAGAGTGATTGTCATTTCACTCCATGGAAACCAGAATGTGTTGGTACTTGGGTTCCATCTTTCAGCAATTGCATGAATTAGATTGCCATTGATAGGTTGTATGGCAAGACTGACTGCTTCTTCAAGACCGCAATCCTCTAAGTGTTCTGGGAACATACACCGAAAAGTTGGGTACCATGAAAGATACCACTGAGGTAGGTAGACTCCACTTGGGATGATGCGAAGTCCGGATCGGCCTTGACATGACCCAAATAGGATGTGGTCATATGGGAAGATACTTTCTGAGTCCATCTAGACAAGAGAAGGTATGAGACTTTGACATGAATTGACCCAATAGAGACTCGAGAAGAGTTTTGACATTGGGTTTGGACATGGACTTAGAGGCAAAGTAAAACATCACATGCATCCAAACAAGCAGTTAATGAAAAATTGATAATGCAATTCTTAAGACTCTTGCCTATATGCATTATTTTGAAAATTGGTCTTGGAACCTATGAAAAATAAATGGGTAAATGGTTCTTTATTTATCCAAAATTTATGGTATACCTATATACCAAATTTATGGTACTGGCATAGACTCCTCCAAGGGTTTTCTAGATTTGGCCTCTCCATTTCTCCTTGTTCACCCATCGATATACCGGGACTATTGTCCATTTCGGTACTAATGGGGGGACTTCTCAGTCCAATTGGGTGGTCCAGTTGTAAGGCCATATCTTGGATTAATGTCCTAAAAATAGCCCGGCAACATGATGACCGGGATATGATATAGGTAAGGATTTGTTTTTCAAAATTCATGAGAAGATGCAAAATAGATGGCTCTATTGCATACATTCCTAAGAGATAGATTTGAAATTTTGAGAGCATACATGGGCTGCATACAATCCCTAAATTGAGGAGGGGTAGGATAAATTGAAATGAAATAGGTTCATGAAATCTCCTCAATGTACACTACATGATGTCGGTAAGCATTTTTGCGAAATTTTTTTTTTTGTGCAATTGATGTCCGACATTGGTGAAAATAACTCATATATGATCCAAATAAGTCCTTAGACAAACAATGACGGGTCCCACCGGGCATGCCATCTGTTCGCACCCCACTCCTTTTTCAAGGAGCTCGAAATGCGAGTCAGCAAAATTCTTTTAAAATTGGGGTTTTGAGAAAATTTTCAAGAGAAAGGTATCCGCCCGTCGGTACGAGGTCCAACCGTTCCTGCCGCCTTTAACAGGGGTAATGAGACTAAGGACTAAGGATCATTTGGATCATATACGAGTTATTGATGCAAATCCTATATGCTTATGCATTGAGGTTTTGGATTCAAGAACCGAAATTCATTTTTTTAAATAAATGAATTTGAATATTGAGGGTTTTCAAGTTGGTTTAAAAACCTTTGTTTTTGTGTTATTTGAAACACATAATTCTTGAGGATTTTGAAGATTTGGAATTGAGTTCTTTGTTGTGAACTCTAGATGATGATGATCATCTTATGATCAAAATTTATTTTGAACTCTTCTTTTGTCAAATCATGTGATTTGTAGAATTCATTCTTTTGAAAGAACGTAGGTTCCAAATTGTTAGAAAACATGTTGTTTTTCAAATGCACTTTGGCCAAAAGATTATGAATGCATTGCTTGTGTTTTCTTTTGAAGTTAAGTGAGGTTTACAAATTCTCATTGCAATATGACTTGGTCACTTTTTGCAACTCAAATTTGAATCACTTAATTTCTTGGGAATGTGCATGTGGTGCTATTGATTTTGAGTGAAAGTTAATGCATGAAACGAGAAGGGAAACTATATGGAACATTCATTCTTCTCTCTCTCATAATTCCTCAAGATTCATTCATATAAAACATACATTATTCACTCTCTCATAATCTCTCAAAGTCCATATTGCACATCATACAATCTATGCATGAAGATTGATTAAAATGTAGGACTTTCTCTATATGTGCTCATTATATGATTAAGCACATGAATTAGAGATGTAGTCCATAAGCTTGAGGCTTGACATAAAATTATCAAAATGATGAAAATATATAAATGATGTCAAGTTCAATCTTTGAAATGGATGGGAGACGTGGATGACATCCACTTTCGTTTCAAAATAGCTAAAAATCAAACCTTGTGTTGATTTCAATAGCTGAAAATTGTAGACATTGATTCCAATAAATATCTTGTTTCTTAGATGGAAATGACAAGTCTTTCAAATAGATTCAAATTCCAGATTTGACAGTAATGAGATCATCTCTTTTTGGATGATTCTAGGATAATTGGCCTTTCAAATATGTAAATTTTGATATTCTTAAACCAATTCCTATGAAACATGGTCTGATTTCAACAACATACATACATCTTACGTATGGGTTTGCTGAAATTAAGTAAAAATGCAATGAAAATGATTTCATAGCCTTGCACTATGAAAATCAATCAAAACGATCATCCTTCTTAAAAACCAGTTTGGAAACGTATTCCAACCTGATTTTAAGAGAAGAAAAATGATTTTCAACAAGAGATTAGACACATGTATGTATATATATAACAACATATATATATATATACATACCTTGCTCTTCAAAATGAAATTTTATCAAGGGACCGCATGACTCATGAATCATGATGATTCATGGCTGGGTTCTTTTATGTAGGAAGATTGAAAACTTGTTTCAAATCTTCCCTACTACCCTTGATTAATTAAATTGAAAGACATGAATCAAAATGACTGTGAATAAGAAAGAAAATAAAACAATGCTCAAGCTTATTCGTCCATCATTTCGCCATGCAAGGGTGGATCACATTCATAAGAACGTATCCATTCCTTATAGGCATTTTCATCATACATGGTGCAGCAAAATCACTCTCTCACCGTGGGATTCTCTTATGGTATGGAGTTCAAAATGGTATTAAGTTGGTTTCTTTGAAAGGGACGTGGCCTTGGGGCCCATTTCAAAATTTGATACTTGGGTTCATATTTAAGAAAAACCGACATATGCATGCATTATGCATTAACATGTACATTGAAGCGTAGGTTTCCCTTAGCTGGACATCATTCCCAGCCATGAGCAAATGAAAATAAACCCTCTCACGAATCGCTGAAATTAAAATAAATCAACAATGTGCTAAACTAGAAGAGAAGTGAGTTAAAATCACCTACCTTGCGGTCGCTCTTGATGCTTGTCCTTCGTCTTCACTTGTTTTCTAACTCAAGCAATCCTAAGCAAGAATCCAACCGTGGATTCAAGCTTAGCAAAGCTAGAATAAGAAATAGCTTGCTTGCTGGAATTTGGAGTGGTAAAGAGGGCTTCTCACTACGAAAATCCTAAGTAAGGGTTCACTTAAGCACCCTAACTTAGCAAAATCAATGGAGAGAATAGAAGAAAGTGAAGAAGAGAATGAGAGAAAAAGGGAAGAGAGCTTGGACGAACCTCTTCTCTCTTCCTTGGCTTCTCCCTCCTAGCTCCTTAGCTGCAGCAATTTGATAGAATGCTCCAAAATTCTGTCCTCCCCCTTGGTGGCCAAAAGGAGGTTTATATAGAGGAGGATGTGGGTTCAACCACCTTCTTACCTCACCTTGGGAATTTGCTTAAGACCTTAGGGACTTGTAAAATGAGTTAAATAGGCTTTAAAAGCTCTGATTGACCATTTCTCAGCCCATTTCCACAAGCTAGGTGGGCTGGGCTAGGTTTGGTCAACATGGGTTCAGACCTAGGTGACCATCTTGACCAAAATTTGGACGAAAATGCCCTTGCACAGGGTTTTGCCCTTATTTTGTACTATTTATTTATTTTTTGTTTGAAATTGAGCTTGTAAGGTTAAAACCTAGTTATTAAGCTCCAAATGCCATTGAATTATGATAATTCAATTTAAATTTTAATAAAATTCAAAAATTTTATCAAATTTTGTTTGAAAAGGGTATTTTTGTCCAAAATTTGATTGAAAATGGATTTCAACTAAATCAAACTTTCACTTGAGAAATTCAATTTAAATTTGGTATTTGATTCATGCATTTGACAAATTCAAATGTTTATTTGCCTTTCATAAACCAATTTAGGCTTTTTAATCTTAATTTGACCGCAGAAGGGCAAAATTGTTCAAATTGATCAATTTCGACCAATTGACCAAAGTCAAAGCTCATTTGCGAGTAGTTTGACTTTATTTGAGGTAATTTGATAAATTTGTGTCAAGAAAGCTCTTAATTGAGCTAAATTGTACTTTGACTGAGTTTAGTCAAAGTGTGTTTGGTTCGGTCAAAGTCTATTTTCGTCCATTAATTGGATCATGAGATAGACTTACGTTTTGACTGTGTTGAGCCCATGGTGACCGAACCTAGCTGGAATTGGCACCACATTTGGGTGCACCCGGGTCAAACCTACTTGGATTAAGTAGGTTAGGTGAGTTTGACCAGTCTAGTAATTGCTTCCTTGAAAATGATTTTTTTCTTTAGGGGCCGTTTGATAGCATGGAATTATGGAATTCGAAATATATTTCTGGAAATATATTTTCTGGAAAAAGGGAATGGGAAAATTTTTTCCGATTCCCATTTTGATGAGTGTGTGATAACTCAGAAATATATATCCAGAAACATATTTCTGTGTTTGATTTTTAAGAAACATATTTCCAGATTTTCAGAATTACATATCTTAGTTTGATATAAGAAACTTATTTTCAGAATTTTTTAAATAGAACACATAAACAAAAAAAGTAAACCACCGTGTAACATTTGACCATGTTCAAGCGTAAGCCCATGGCACTGTTGATATGTTTCCCACAAGATTTTGGAATAAGAAAAACATATCATGGATGTCCTCATACGAGTTTGCAGGGCTCTAACAGACACAGGTATTTATGAATTTCTGACTAAAACACCATACTTCAGTAATCAAATTCAATGCAGAATTTCTAACTAAAACACCATACTTCAGTAATCAAATTCAATGCAGAACCAGACATGCAATATCAAATTGCAATAACAAACTACATAGTCTGAAAGCTTACAACCACCACAACAGGAATGTACAGAACTTGAGAAGAGTGAGAAGGTTGCATGTGTTTAATAGAACATTGTACCTCTAGATTTGAAAAATCCCAATTGATCTTGTAAAGAGAATCCAAATGATGCCACTGGCAAATCAAAAATACAATGTATATTACAAGATTCAAACCAATTCTCCTTGAATCAAATCAACAAATCACTAACAGGATTTTTAAGAAAAATAACATAAAAGTTAACCAAGGAGATACTCTGATTAAAGGCAATGGAAAAGGCATTTCGTACAAACCTCTGTGCCAACAGGGAATGAAGCTATCCAAAGATCTTCCTGCAAGAAGGAACAAATATTACACGTAGAAACAAACAGTTGAAAATGATGTGAATACTAACATAATAAATTAATGCAATGAAACACACAAAATCAGCAGTCAATACAGGCAGATCGCACAGGTGCTAAACAAAACTGAAAATAGGCTGCCGACTTGAGATTACCAGCCTTATAGCCAGTCCTCACTAGGCGGTGGCGGTAGACAATGTTCACACCCCGCTGGCTCCATTTTGAAACCTCGGCTCTGATCAAACACTGGATGCTCTCATCGTCTGAATCATCCAGAACTTGAATCAACAACCGGTCCTTAGGCCAGTCTAAGTGGCAGACAGTAGAGATAGATTGCTCGTAGACCTGCCATCATTAACAGCTCCACTATCAAAACAAATAAGAAAAAAACTGCAGTTTTCAATACACTACCATCTAACTGTGTCGAGGACATTTCTCATGAGACCTTCAAACTAACACTTCTTGTCATGCAAATCTTGATCAAGCAGCAATTGTATAGGTGAATATCAGATCTAGCATTCGTTGAAACCCACTTGCTGTTATAAAATAAAACAGATATGTTTTGGTATCCTTGAAAGTGTATAAGCAAACAACAATTATATCAGAGGAAGTGTAGGAGACTGGCAGAATTCAAAAAAGGTGTATCCAATTTCTTACCTCCCTCTCGTTGCACATAGGAATCTGAACAAGAACCATGGGGCACTCGTATCCAGGCTGCTCTGCGTCTTCTGATTTGAAAGGATCACCTTTGATTTGAGGCTTAATCTTCTTATACTTGATCCAGAAACAACCAATACACAGAATCATCCGATCAGCAGACTGAATAAGGAACACAACAACACAAAATTTTGACAGTGCCTGAATCGCGGGAGCAATGTAGTCGGCTCTAAACGACAACCATGACAAGTAAATTGCGTGAGAAACCTTGAATCTCAGACGTATGCAGCATGCCCATCAAGTTCCAGCACAGAGAAGTTGGGGTTCTCCATTGTCACCACAACAGGAGTTCCCCGTCCTTGTCTCGCTAGACCAACAATCTGAGAAATCAAATTTCTGGGCCATCTTTTCCCTCTCTTTCCTCCTACCCACTTGAAAAAATCGCCGACAGTTGCAGAAACAACAATTGCAGACAGGGAAAACCCTACACCGCCGACACCACACTCTTTAAAACTACAAAACCCACTGTTCACCACAAAAACATAGCTCCCCCCTCTCCCTTCTCCACGCTACCCCACACTCAGGCACATTTGCGAATCGCAGAAAGAGGATAGGAGATGATCATCCAAGAAAAAACGGAAACCCTAAAAGTTTCTAGAGATCATACACAGAAAAGAATGAAGAAAAACCCTATCTTCAATCCACAAGAAGCGGGAGACAATGGGAGACGATCTCCGACTCCCTACCACCAGGAATTACCTTCGGCGTCGAACTGGGAACATCTACGATGGAAACCCCAAAGCGAGACAGAGGGAGAAAGAAAGAGAAGGCCGAAGAAAGTGACAGAGCGAGAGAGACGACCAGGGGATTGAAGCAGCAGTGCGGCAGGAGGTTGAGAACGATGAAGCACCGGCAGGAGGTTGAGAACGATGAAGCAGCGGCAGGAGCAAGACGCGAGAGGCAGCGGCAGGAGGAAGACGCGAGAGGCAGCGGTAGGAGGAAGACGCGCGCGAGCCCTAACGGTCACAAAAATAAACCCGGAAATATGTTTCCACCCCTCGCGGTGGAAACATGTTTCCGGAAAAATATTTTCGGAAACGAGTTTAACGGCTCCAAAAATATTTCTGCGTTTGATAAAACCGGAAATTTTTTAAAATTTGAAATTTTTTTCTTGTGCTACAGGATATTTCCTGCCCGTCAAACGGGCCCTTAAGGAGGACCTGGTTAAAGAAGAGAGAGAGACATAAATGTCTCTCTTTTCCTAGGTTTCTCCTTTATTTCTTCTTGAAAATGACTTTTCTTCAATTAATTTGAGAGAAAATATTTATTTATTTATTATTTTTTTTGACATGGAGGGGGCGTGGCCCCTGGGGGGGCTCTTGACCACACGGGCTAGGTGGATTCCACACGTGGGTCCCACATAGCATTCTAGACTGAATTAGATCCAATTCTTGGATCTAAGTCAAAATTTGTATTTTGCAATTGGATTTGGATTTCAAATGACATTTGCAATTGGATTTGGACTCGTAATCCTGCATTGGGATTCGTGTCTTAGGTTAAATTCACGATTTGAATCTAATTGTTCTTTAGATTCGAAATTGGCTTTGAAATTGCAAATTTTCACAATTCTTTTGTGAAATTTTCACATTGCTTCAATTTTGATGTGAAAAAATTTGGGGTGTTAACAAGTACTTAATTTTTTTTAACTCCCATATGCATTATTGTGTATTACTATAATATCAATTTTAAACTCATTGCATTTCCATTCATTTGCATCATATTTTAGTACTCCCCCTTGATGCAAAGCTCGATACTCCAAGAGATGACCTGACTTTTACGAACTTGGAATGGTCGAGTGATTTTGTGAACCGGTCTGCAATTTGATTATTTGTGGAATAATATTGCATTATTATTGTTCCCTCAGCAACAACTTTACAGATAAAGTGATGATGTAACTCAATGTCTTTAGTTCTTCCATGGAATATCAGATGTTTTGTCATGGCAATGATTGTCACAAAATAACTATGTTGCCTTGACTTGTTTTTTATGCAAATCTGTCAAAATTGTTCGAATCCACATTGCTTGACATGGGGTTGCAGTTGTGGCAACATACTCAGCTTCAGAAGATAGTAGAGCAACAGTTGCTTGTTTTTTTGACATCCATGACACTGCTCTCAATCCAAGGGTAAAAACAAACCCACTTGTGCTTTTCCTGTCATCAACAAAACTAGCTCAATCACTATGACAAATTCCAAAAACCAATTAACTTAAAATTAGAATTAGATCGGTACCAAATCCCATAGTTGGTTGTTGATTGGATGTAACGAAGATTCTGTTTTGCTGCTCTAAAATGATGTATTGATGGATAATGCATAAACCTTGAAATCAAACCAATTGGAAACACAATATCTGGACATGTCTGTGTGAGGTACATCAATTTCCCAATCAAACTCTTGTATAACTTCCCTTTGGTTCTGATTGTGCCATCATTTATAATTAACTTCTTGTTAGTGTCCATGGGAATTGAACATGGTTTGCATAATAACATATTAAATTTCTCAAGTATATTTAAAGCATATTTTTCTTGAGGAATAAAAATACTATCATCAGTTTGTTAAACCTGAAGTCCAAGAAAATAATGTAACAAGCTCAGATCTGACATACCAACCTCACACATCATGCTTGTCTTAAATTTTTCAGTAATGTTACTAAAGGGGTCTATATAAATGATATCAACTGCTTAGACACATACTATAAGACATAGTTACATGTTCTCTTCACATATAAAGTAGGTTTACTTTCACTTAAGTGAAAACCATTGTGCATTAAATATGTGTCTAATCTCCTATACCAGGCTTGTCGTGCTTGCTTAAGACCATAAAAGCCTTTTCCAACCTGTACACATTCTCTTCTTGTCCATTAATAATAAATCATTGTGGTTGGCAAATATGGACTTCTTCTACCGAGAAACCATTTAAAAATGTTGACTTCACATCAAACTAAGACTATTTCAGATGAGCAGCTAATGCAAAAATAACTCTAATAGTTTCAAAATGCAATAGGAGAAAAAAATTCTGAAAAATCTACTCCATATTCTTGAGCATAACCTTTTGTGACAAGTCTTGCATTGTATTTTTTGCATGCTTCCGTCAATATTATATTTTACTTTATAGACCCATTTAACACCAATGGTATATCTGGTAGACCTACAAGTTTCTAAGTGTCATTCTTTTCAATAGCCACTATTTTTTCTTCCAAGTATTTCTCCCATTTTGTTTCTGCAAGCACATCAGTTTTGTGACCATCAAAGCAAGTGCACAATTGAAAAGATCATCAACTCTCCTTATCTTTTTTGGAGGACTATCATTGTCCATAGTATGTCTATTATTTTGGTCTTTTGAACTTTCCACAAAAGTAATGTTGATGGATGCTGGGATACATCTATTTCATTCATGTGAATCATTCTCAATAACCAAACGCTCATCTTTATTATCATACTTTCGAAAACTGGTTTCATAAAAAACAACATCTTGTTGAATAATAGGTTTTTTGGAATTAGTGTTATATAACTGTTACCCTTTTGTATCATCTGAATATCAAACAAATATAATTTTTTCACTTTTCTTGTCCAATTTAATACACTCGCTTGAATAAATTAAGCATATGAAATATACAAAAAAACTCGTAAATTACTTGCATCAAGTTTGTGTCTCCACCAAGCCTCATAGGGTGTTTGATTTCGTAATGCTTTAGTTGGTGAAATGTTTGAAATGTGAATCACAATAGCCACTGCTTCTGCCCAAAATTCATTTGGAATTTGGCTTTCACTCAACATGCTTCTAGTAATTTCTACCATAGTTTTGTTCTTTTGCTCAATAGCACTGTTTTGTTTAGGTGTCTTCCTTACTTTCAAATGCCTGTAAATTCCTTTTTTTTTTGCAAAAATCATTAAAATCATTATTTTTTTTTTCCGCTATCTATGCATAAACAGTTTATTGCACTATTGTTACCCTTTTCTACTAGAGCTTTGAACTCTTGAATTTTTTTAAAGACATTTTGATTTTTTAGTAAGAAAATATACTACATTTATACTAGTAAAATCATCAATAAACAATAGAAAATATCTACTGTTATTTAAGAAAGAAGTATTCATGGGCCCACAAATGTTTGCATGGATTAGTTCAAGAGGCTTCTTGGCCCTCCATGCCTTTTCAATAGGAAACAACATACATTGTCACTTTTTATATGAACACCATTCACAAATCCCATGACTACACATGATATGAGATAAACCTAATACCACATTCTTATTGTTGAATAATTTCAAGCCATTATAATGTAAAATGACCACAACTTACATGCAAAAGTTGAGAGATTTTGTCAACATCGCTGACTAATGCAACTTCATTTATATGTGAAAATTAAAGTGAAAACATCCTATTTGGAGTCATTTTCACTGTAACGAAACACATACTATATGAGATAAACATAATACCACGTACTTTGCCTCGGCGTGCTCATATTTTTTGCAAAAGTAACGTTTTAGAGAAGAAATTTTGGATGCATTATTTTTTTTTTTCATTTGCAAGGTCTCAAATTCTCTGCTTAGAGTTTGATATTTTACTGTCGTTAGATTGCTATCTCCATGACAAGCTTTCTTCAAAATATTCCTAGCTTCACTTAACTTGGTCACTGCAGCAATGTGAGGGAAAATATTTTCAGTCATAGCTTGCTGCAAAACAAGAAAAGCCTTTGCATCATTCTTGCATGTCTCCTTCGCTTCATTTGAAGATTATGCTATATAATTTTCAACAAGATCCCCAAGATCTTGTGATATAAAAAATGTCTGTATTTTAATGCTCCAAAATTCATAATTTTCTTCATTAAAAATAGGTACCAAAGCATATGAGAGGTTGAGAGTAGTATTTAAATTTATACCATTCAAAGATATTTTTTAATCAGGTGTTTACGAACAACCTTGAAAAATTGGCTTCAACATAATGTTCATGACGTACCAACTTGCTTTGATGAATACACACAACTTGATTGAACCTAGGCACTGATACCACAATCTTGAAAATAAACAATAATGAAACATCGTACCCTCTATTGCACACAATGAACTCATACAACCCACAGAACCCACAAGACCACCTTGGCACAATTTACACATAGTACAAGATGCACGTTCCTAATCACCTATTTATAGAACCACAAAACCATAACCTATGACCCGTAACTTCCATCATAATAATGACATAACTCATGACATAAATTACATTACATTCATGACATTAAAAAAACACATCAAAAATAATATTAAAACATGAGCTAAGCGTAAAGCATAAAGACCATTATCCTTGGTAAATCATATTGACATAACCAAACCCTATTAAAAAATAAATCTACCACACACTAAAGTAATACTTACTTTTTTTTTTAACTCCCTTATGCATTATTGTACACGACTGTAGCATCAATTTTAAACTCCTTGCATTTCCATTCATTTGCATCATATTTTAACGTACACTGAATGCCCAAACTGAGGGACAAATTTTTATGTTCTCGATCACGTAACAATTTAACATAGTAATAATGACAAAAATTGAAAATTATGTATCTGGCTGAAATTTTCTTCATTTCATCTCAAATGAAAAACAGGTCACTCCTATATATTATTTACCAGATAAACATGTTTATGCAGTAGATACTATTTCATAAATGAGAAGATGCAGGAACATGAGAACTTACAATCTTAGTTTATGTCAATCTTCGTATGCTAGAACACAAAATCCATATCCATGAGATGACCAGGAAGAATGACCAAACAATTGAACGTTATTAATCTATTGATCATTAGAATTTTTCTTTTTGGTATGACTTAATTCATGCCTGACTGATTGTGTTCCACTTATTCAGATTTTTTTATTAATTTTTAGAAATAGAAAACTTACAATCTTTTTTTACGGCAAGCAAAAAAAATGTTACCATTAATCAAGAATTTTTTACTAACAGAAAATTGTAACAATGATTTAAGGTTTTTTTATGGGTTTATGATGCAAAGCTAATCAAGGAAAACCTATGTGCATGCATGTGTGCAAGTAACTGGATGTCGTAGTCTTCTTGATGGGCATTTGTTTGTTCACGATAAAATGTACACCACCAATAAAAATTAAAAAGCACATGGGACCATGCCAGAAGCTAATAATCAACACTATGGAATTTTTTTTTTTAATTTTTGAGACTTCAGTCATAGTTGATGTCAATCTTCGTAGAGGAAACTTACCTTTTATCCTCTTCAAAAATGGATTTATGACTTATCAACCATGGGGAAACCGAACATGAAACAGTATTTGTGAAACTAGTGGTTTCACCAAGCCAGTGATGGAACACTCCAAGGGAATTGAATTTGAGGAGGTGTCTTTTTGCAACTGCACATTCTTCATACAGTTTCGTAGAGAATAAGACAAATATTCTTACAAAATTTGTACTGGTGTACATGTCAATCAACATGTTAGTATAACTCCATTGTATTCTAATTGTTAATTTATGCAGCTACGTAAGCCTTCTGATGATTCTACTGTCAATCTAATAAAGATGCTACTATCACATCTACCGACTCAATGGCCACACAACAAAGTCATGGCTATTGAGACATGACAAATAACTTGAAAATCTAAAGTTGTAAAAGGTAATTAGGTTTATTGGAGTAAGAAAATAAATGGTAGACTAAGTTATTCAGGTCTACAACTTTCATAGTTGAGAAGAGAGAGAAGCTAGAAGGAAGAGCAACTCCAATTGTTCATTCCATTGATAACGATGTATTATTTTATAGGTCACAACGATAAGATGAAAAACAAAGAAATAAACAAAAATAGTTTATAGCAAAAAATATTCTACAAATGATAACATACACTTTTGATCTTTCCCAAGTAAGAGGATAATGACAACTCCTTCTGTTAAGGGCTAAATTGCTTTACCCATACTACAAAATAGCTTATGATTCTTTCTAAACCTGAGTTCAAGATAGACAACCTGCCAGATATGGAATCTACAACAATATTCTAACTTGCTGAATGTATCTTCACACTCCCATTCAAATTGGAGCATGCACTTTTTTCATGCTCAGTTTGAATGGGAGTTGATAAAAGTTTCTCTTCCCAATGCTTTGGCAAATAGATCTGCTACTTGATCCTTACTTTGAACATGACAAGTTCTGATCGCTTCTTGACAGATTCTTTTCTCTTAAATCTAGAGCAATGTGTTTTGGTACGTTTATGGAAATCTTGGTTGGTTGCAGTATAAATTGCAGCTTGATTATCACAATGTAAGTTTGTCGGTTGGGTGTGCATTACACACGGATCATTTAATAAATACTTCAACCACATAATTTCACACATAACTTTGGTCATCGCTCGATATTATGCAACGGTAGATAACCTTGAGATAGTAGATTGCTTCTTGGTTTTCCAAGAGATAAGAGACAATCCAATATCCTATAACTAATCATCGTGTCTCATGACAAGCCGTCCAATCTGCATCACAAAAATACTCAACTGAAGATTATTTTGTTGATTTGGAAGAATACCTTGCCTAGGTTTTAAGTTGAGATATCTAATGAGTCGATGGGCCACTTGTAAATGTGATGCCCAGGGTGCTTGCGTAAAATTACTCAAAACATGGACCACAAATTGATCGTCAGGTCTAGCAATGCAAAGGAACATATGGCAACCTACATCTTATGTAGTTTCTTGGATCACAAATACAATCATCTTTAGTTTTATCCAACCCATGATGCTCCATTGGAACTTCTACCAGTTGGGTGCTCAATAGACCTGCTTCTTGAATGATGTCCAAAGCGTATTTTTTGTTGAAACATATATTGTTCCCCTGCATCAAGAGTCTGTATAGTCATTTGCTTTGCATTGTACTTTCTTTGCTTACGTTGAGTCTTGGTGTAAGCTTTAGTGTTCACCTGTGTCAGAGCACCCTCCCAAAACGGCCCCAAGTGTAAGATTGGGATTCCTTGTTTTGGATGATCGGCATGGGAATTCTGTAAGTAGCCGCAGCCATCCTTTATAAGTAAAGTGTAAAAGCTAACTTGCTTTCCCTTATGATGTACTCATCTGCTTAAGTGAATATATTGCAAGTTTTCTTTTCACACTTTTTGTGTAGTTTGTGTCTTGTGTTTTCAAAAAGCATTCAAGTGATCTGCGCCCACTTGGACGAGGCAAAGGCTTGCGGCTTACTGACAAGAGTTTGCCGCGCCGCACGGTTTGAAGGAGTCGGCCCATGACAGCTGGTATCAGAGCCCAGATTCTGCTCAATCTGGGGAAGCGATCGGAGAGTTGGTGTAGAGCGTCACGCCGGCTTGCTGTTGTTGAGGAGGACGCCATGGCTTCACAATACAATCTGCGAGGTGCCAAAGGCAAAGAGTCGGCCCACCTAGAGGAGGAGAGCCCAGCCCATGACCAGGAAGACCTGGAGAAGACGGTGAATCGGTTGGTCACAGATGTGGCCACCCATGGGGAAGCCCTCGGCTTTGCTGCCGAGACCTTTGAGGCATTCAAGGAGGAGATGAAGTTGATGCAGGAACAGATAGTCGAGGCAGTGACCATGAACCGATCACTCTCTAACTTGGTGAAGACCCTGCAGGACAAAGTTGTTGAACTTCGGGCTTCAAACCAGAGACTGCTACGTATTGATTCTGCCAGTAGTAGCCAAGGGAGGACCAGTAGGATCGACGTTCAACGTCTGGTGAAGTACAGTGGTAGCCCGGATGCGAGGGTAATCGACAACTTTCTGTTCCAAGTCGACTACTACATGGACTTGCAGAACGTAGTAGAAGAGGACTTGTAGATCAAGACCGCAACAATGTTGTTAGAGGGAGATGCTGTGCCTTGGTGGAGGCGCAAAATGTTGGACATCGAGAATGGAGACTGCACAATCAGGACCTTCGACGACTTTCATAAGCAGTTGAAGGGATACTTCATGCTCGTGAATGCTGAAAGGCACGCCTATAGGTTGGTTGCAAACCTGAAGCAGACTGGTGCCTTGAGAGATTATATCTGGGTCTATCAAAAGGTCATGTTGGATGTGCCTATGATGGCAGAAAAAGATAAACTTCACTGGTTCATCATAGGGCTCCAATGTTGGGCCCAAGCTGATGTAGAAAGATCGAATCCAGAGACTTTAGAGCATGCATATGTGGCAGCCGAGCGCTTGGCCGACACCCAACGCAGAAGCTACATAGAAACCTTCCAGTCTACAAAGAAGTCTGACCACGGCTGTAAGAGGGAGGAACGGCACGACAACATGAATGAATCGTCCCAGAAGCCCACCGACAAAAAACCCTTCTTTCGCAAGGACAACAATGGGCCACCAAGAGAAGTGGCTTGTTGGGTCTGCGGAGGAATGCACTATATGCGTGTCTGTCCAAAACGAGTAAGACCTTCCGAACAGGCCAATGTAGCGAGGGCTACCGAAGGCGGGACTGAAGAAGGGGAAGGATCGAGGATTGGTGCACTTCAGCTTCTCAACTTACTGAAACATGAAGAAAAAGCCAAAGTGACAGCGACGCCTTCCAGGGAACTCATGTACATTGAGATTCTGGTGAATGGAAAGCCTACGATGACTATGATAAATATGGGTGCCACGCACAATTTTGTTTCAGTTGTGGAGGCGAGGAGATTAGGCCTCGCCCTTGAGAGGGGAGAGTTGTGCATGAAGGCAGTCAACTCAGAGGCAAAACCCATCCATGGAGTGGCTCGGGATGTGGTTGTGGAGATTGAGAGTTGGTCAGGGAAAGCCAACTTCTCAGTGGTCCCGATGGACGATTACCAGATGATTCTTGGCATGGAGCTTCGTAGAGCAGCAAAGATGATCCTGATGCCACATTTGTGTAGTGTCAGCATTATGGATGAGAAGTCACCCTACATGGTGCCAGCGACAACACTGAGGAAAAACAAGGGCAAGGTCGCGATGATATCTGCACTTCAATTGAACAAAGGCCCGAAGCATGGCGACGGGATGGACTTGGTGGCAACCAGGAAAGTGTCTAAAATCTCTCCTGGTTTGATCCCAGAGGCGCTTGCGCCTGTCTTAGAGGTATTCACCGGGACAACACCTGCGAAGCTCCCTAGATGGCGGCCACCTCGGTATAAAGTGGGTCATTCTCCTACAGAATTGAAGAAACATGCAGATTGAAGACGAGGGTCGATGGAATTTCGAGCGGGCGACCAAGTCCTTGTGAAGCTTTACGCAGACCGAGCGGGCATCTTCTATGGGCGACGCTGAGCACGGATCAGAAAGTATGAAGGGCCATTTAATGTGGTCAAGAGGATGGGGAAACTGGCGTACAAGTTAGGTCAAGGGCCATGTCCGCTACCTTTAGCCCTTCTATGTCGATGCTGAAGACCCAGAGAGAAGCCAGTCGCGGCGAGAACCAACCTTGCAATGAGCTCCTTCGACCCGGAGGACCACCGACCGACAGTTGGACCAGATCCTTCGGCACAAAAATCAATTACTGTGGCGAACCAAAGCGATACTTGGTCAAGTAGGTAGACAAAGACCAGCCAACATGGGAGTATGTCTTTCGTTTGAAGTGAAGTCATCCAGAAGATGTCAGGGTCTACCATGGGGCTGCTAGCGCCGAGGACGACACTTGATTTGAAGGGGGGAACATGTTCTCCTGCGTCTAGAGTCTGTACAGTCCTTTGCTTTGCAATGTACTGTCTTTGCTTACATTGAGTCTTGGTGTAAGCTTTAGTATTAACCTGTGTCGGAGCACCCTCCCAAAACGGCCCCAAGTATAAGATTGGGATTCCTTGTTTTGGATGGTCGGCAGGAGAATTCTGTAAGCGGCTTCGGCCATCTTTTGTAAGTAAAGTGTAAAAGCTTACTTGTTTTCCTTCGTGATGTCCTCATCTGCTTAAGTGAAGATATTGCAAGTCTTCTTTCCACACTCTTTGTGTAGTTTGTGTCTTGTGTTTTCAAAAAGCTTTCAAGTGATCTACGCCCACTTGGACGAAGCGAAGGCTTGTGGCCTATTGGCGAGAGTTTGCCGCACCGTACAGTCCGAAGGAGTCGGCCCATGACATATACATTCCTTTTACTAAATGAGCGATCTCTATACGCAAGAATGTTTTAGATCTCCAAGGTCCTTCCTTTGAAATTTGCTACACATAAAGACTTTGAATTTATCCACAAGGTTGCTCATGTTGCGAGTGATGATCAATTTCTCCCTCTCTCTCTCTCTCTCTCTCTCTCTCTCTCTCTCTTAAATGTGAACAACGTGTGGTTAGCCTTTGATTGAATGAAGTCGAACTCCTCCAAAGTCATGGATAATTTACGAACCAGTTTCATGGCGCATGATTAAGTCCATAAAGGGACTGGTGAAGTTTACACACGATGTTCTCCCCCTTGCTTTCAATCATGTGGCCGGTTTAAGAGTTCAAGTGGATCTTCTAAGTTGCTCATTGGATTCAATAGGGTGATCCAAATTTGGAAGATTTACTTGATCATCTTTTATGGTCCATTTTGAGGTTCCGCAGTGTGACTGATTTCAGAGGTTAGTCAATTTCATGATCACCGACAAGTCCATTAGGTTCAAAGGAATCTGATACGGGCCAGCCTAGTGGTTCCCCGAGGATGACTACGGCCGATCCCGAGGGTCTTGCAATTCAAAGTGATGCAGTGATTTCTAGTGTGGGGGCAACTACGAGAGGCATCTCCAAACCAAGGGAGACTATCTTTTACTCTATGCCAGTGGCTACGGATGCAGGAGGTGATCCAAATCAAAGTGAGGCTAACTCTCAAGCCTCAAAAGCGGCTTCGGATGGCGATGACATGCACAAACAAAGTGAGGTTAATCACCTCAAAGGAGCATACCAAGTAGAAGGCCTAGGCAGCTCTCGCCTACAAGCATCAGCACTACTATTAGCCAATGAGGTGGGCTCGGCTCGAGAGGAGTATCACGAACAGCCTAGGGCCACCTAGGCAAGGCAAGGACACAAGCCCACTTAGATTTCTCATGCTTGGAAGAGCTCGGGCCAACCTAAGCAAGTTGGAGCGTAGTGCCCAAGACTTTGATTTTAGATTTGATCTTTTGGACTCATTTGCTTAAAGTAATTTGCTTATGCACCGATTTGATCCATTTGCTTTTGCTAGACTCGAGTTTTTGTAAGACATATACCAAGTCATGTTTGAACCGGTTCAGCCTACACTATAAAGGTTGTAAACTGAGACACTTTTTTATTAGGCAATTGATTTAAAGTTTGATTATCTCTCCACTTGGCTGGATCTAAGCGATTTCTGCTCTCTTTGAAGGTCTATCCAATCGAGCGATAGATTGGACTACCGGTGCACTCTCCTGTTATTCCAACAAGGGTTTAAAACCATGAATCTAAAATAGAAGGTCTCAGATTGATATTGAATACCTTGGACATGAATCTTCATTGGAGTATTTCTGTTTAAAGTCATGGAGTTGAGGAGAAAAAGGAGAGGAGCTTGTTCAGAAATCACAGGCAGAATTCAAGAAAGATCTCTGATGATCGAGTCATATTTGGAGTTTCCTTGAGAGTTTCGGAGTGTGCTATATATTGTTAGAATCTTCTTGAAATAATCTACAACATATCCAAAATTCAGGGCAATCAGAGAACATTTTGTCAGTCAAATCGATGGAGAAACAGGACAGAAATCACTGGCCGCTCCTCTACAGTCACCAGCGGTGGTGCCGCCTGATCAGAGGCAGTTTTCCGGCAATCCACCAAGAGTCTGAAGGAGATCCTGGTACCGTTGGAAAGCTCTGGTTGTGAGCTACATCGTACTAAAATTTCAGCCAGATCGGAGTTGGTTTGGCTCATGAAACTAAGGTTACCTGACTATGACCTCAATTGTCGCCGCTGCATCTTTTTTTATTTACATTTGGGGCAATTCCAACCAGATTCTGGCCATATTTCGGTGTCCTAGTTTTGGTGAATTCTTCTCATATTATTCTTGGCATTTAATTAATTAATTTGTTATAATCAATGATGTGCAAGTAAAGTTTGGACCAGACAAATTGCAGCTAGGCACCCACATTTGGCAACTCAATCCTTACCGCATTAGGGTTTGACCATCTTTGACAAGCGGTGCCAAAGAGTCAATCACTTCCAAATTCAGCTCCAATTATGGAAGGGCATTGGTGCATCATTTGAGAAAGGAGTCTACACAGCCAAAGGAGGTCTTTTCTTGCTCATCTTGACACCAACATTTGGAGAAAGGATATCAACTCGAGCTGGTCCCTCGACACGTGGAACAAGGAAAGGACGCCACTTGTGAAGGAGACCATACGCGTCAAGGGAAAGTCTCCAACTTCCTTAATCTCATCCACCAATCTTGGAAGGAAGACCACGATCAAAGGTTCGATGAACCTAGACACCTAACCAAGAAAGAAGGAATATCATGAATCATTGGTGGGACCCAAGTCCCTACGAAGAACCAACCACAACTGTCCAACTTGCCAAGGAAAAAGGTGCAAAATATAGGGAAGATCTACTGTCCTCGAACGCGTACTCACACAACAAGGAGACATTGCATTCAACCCTAATCCGCAGCACTAAGGAGTCATCGTCATGCCAATCGGAGAAGGAGTCCACATCACCAGATTCCGATCAACCTTCTTCACCGCGAATATCAAGTTACGCGTGTGTTGGCGCTTCCAACACCAACTACCCCCAATCGACTAGGCATACTCTTGGGGTTGAACATCCATCTGGTGAAGTGCATTAACCTCACCTACATGTTTAAATTCTTAACTGATAGTTGATTGCTGCCCTAGTCGATCTTGGAGTACCGAACCATTCAGTTGTATGTGAGTTCGTGAGAAGGACCAAGCAGGAGTACCTTGCTGCCACTTGGAGACTTATAGCCGCCAAACTTGGAGACACCTAAAGGGAGAGAAGGAACCGCACCCGCCGGGTGAGATCGGTGATTGCTTCCTCCTACTTCACATACTATCAACTAAGGGTTATTTAGCGACCGAGTGAATAAATCCACATCCTTCTCTCTTGCTGGTTTGCATGTCTAGAACTTGATTTCTCTTGTTCTTAATCTAACTAAGGAGGAGTGAAGCTTGTTGCCCAAAGAAGGTGAAGCTAGATACCAAATGGGCAGCCATTATAGCTGTTGGTATTTACTTTTGGTTTAGCACAAGGAGATCCCCTAGCAATGCCTTGGGAGGTGAGAACTCAGATCATGCTACAGATCCGCGGGACGACGTAATTTGCTTTCAAACCAGACATTGGCATTAGCGATTGGCTGGAATCTCTCTAAGGCACATTGCCAAGGACACGATTTCCGGGTTGTAGACCACCTAGGGTATTTGGTATGGTTTGCAATCGACTAGGGATTTATGACAGGGTGGTTTGACATTGTTTGATGAATGTTGAGTGAGGAAGAATGAAAAATTGTATCGTTGCAATTTGTACTAGCCTCACAACCATTCTAGTTGATTGTAGTAGGAATTTGGAAGACCACTTGGGCGGGTTAACCGCTTCTTGTATTCCATTGGCCCATTCTTTTGCACTAAGGTCTTGTTGGGGCGGGTAAACCCTTTTATATATTAACATTTAATACCTATTGGTGCAGGAATCTCCAAGGTCATGGGAGTAAGATTGGTGGTTGCGAGGGCTACATCTGCCGCAGCATAGGCCGACCCTGACAAATGGTATCAGAGTGGTTGGAGAGGCATACTGCATGCTGGTTTTCGATCGGAGGAGCCTTCATTACAGCTGGTTTCTAGTAGATTTCAGCTCGACAGTTTTAGTGACAGTCTACACTCGGTTTTGAGGACAGTCTACACTCGGTTTGGAGGAAGATTCCGGCAGTTAGTTGATGCTTTATTTCTGCACTTTTCGGCTCTTGTTTGGAGGTACCAGCTATGGCACGAAAGCCCAAAACCGTGGAGATTGAGGTCCCAGTTTTAGAAAAAGCCACAGAGATGGCCGAGGGTGGTAACACCACCCGTGAAATTGGAAAATCTTCTAGAAAGGATAATGAGCTAGGTGAGATCCGTGGTCAACTAGCTCACCGAGTTTATGAAAAAGATAGTCCAATCTTTCAATCAAAAAGTCCAAAGGGTTGATGTTCTAGAAAAACAAAATGATAAACCAAAATCCCACTCACCCTCTTATCATCAAAATGCCCCATTGAGAAATGTAAATGAGATCTTCATTAATGATGCTCAGCTTGCTACAAGCCAAGCTAGAGGAGAGGCAACTCGTCAGCCTGACCAAACCCATGTGAGAGAGCCTAGAGAACCCCCACAATTAACCAATGGTAGAGAGGAATCCCAACCTTGGGTACATGTTGGTGATCGAGCAAGAAGGTTAGCCGAGGGGGAAAGAGACACCCGTGAGGTGGAGAGAGACTTGAATATGGGGAGACAACCTAGAAGGGATATGGGGCAAGAGGATCAACGTAGTAGAGAACCCCATGAGAAATCTATATCTAGAGATGGACTATGATGTGAGAATGGACCATAATCCGGATAGAAGGTATCACCATATGGGTCGACATTATGACGATAGGAGAGGACAAAATTGTGAGGAGCCTAGACTCCAAAATCGTAAGATGGATTTTCTTCAGTTTAATGGCAAAAAGGCAAAGGATTGGATCTATAAAGCAGACCAATACTTCAAATGCCAAGGAATTTAAGAGGAACACAAGATAATGTTGGTCGTAATGTACTTTCAAGATGAGGCAATGCAGTGGTATCATTGGTGGATTGATCTCAATCCTCACGCGAATTGGAACCAATTCAAAAATGAGATACTCTTGAGGTTTGGAGACACATCATTTGTGAATTACGAGATAGAGCTAAGGAATCTCACACAACGATCCACAGTCCAAGCATATCAAAGTCAATTCAAGAGTTTATCTTGCATGGTGAGAAATAGACCCAAGGAGACCTTGATAGGGCATTTTATTGGAGGACTACGGGAAGATATCCAAACGGAGTTGCTTACCCAACCACCTACGGAATTGAGGGATTGTTTTATTATGGCACAAAAAATAGATGAAAAACTTCGAAGGCAGCATGCGTACAAGAAGACATCAAAAATGGGTGATTCTTGCAAATCAAAGGTGTTCACTAAAACTGTCCAAACAGCCATCAAAACGGGTCCAAAACTCCCTTACCCAAATAAGCATAGAACGACTTACATAAGTCAAAAGGAACGTGAAGAGATGATAAAGAATAAACAATGCTTCACATGCAAGGAGAAATGGAAAAAGGGACACATATGCAAGGAACTACATTTCTTTGTGGTTCGTGATGATAGTGATGATGAAGAATCACCGACCTCCAACGATGACACTAATGAGGATTTGAGTTTTGAAACGGACCAGGAGATATTGGATGAAATAGATGAGTTATGTCATACCCTTACCAATCCAGATGGACCCAACCCTATAGGATACTTGGGAAAATAGGAAACCACAAGGTAATGGTCTTGTTAGACAGTGAATCAACGCACGACTTCATGAGTGCCTCGACTGATCAATGCACAACTTCATGAGTACCTCGACTGCCCAATCCAAATGGAGCACAATTGGGGTCATAGTGGTCTAAATAATACTTTACAAAAGCTAGAATCCTATTTACAAGATTTATGATGTTACATTTCCAAGGTAAATACTTCCATTGGCCTTGGATTGCAATATAGTTATCCGTTCAAATGTTTCAAGTCCACTAGTTTTTCTATAATGGATTAATGGTTCTTATTTGCTTTTTTCTGTTTCCCATTGTGTTTATCATGTGTTGCTTTCTCATAAGGTCATTGGATCATTCCTTTTATGAGTTCATGGTAGTCGTATTAGCACTTGGGCAGGGAGCACATGAGTGTTGTTTGTCTTATTATAGTGGGCCATTTCCAAGAATCTGTATTTAATTGGAAAGAAGTTTGTGGTGTGAACTAATCAAAACAGTCTCAAATACATGTTGAAGTAGCGTGTTTCTACCCCTACCCAACAGAGATGGCTTGCAAAGCTTATGGGTATGGTTTTACGATCGAATACAAAAGAGGACCCAAAAATAATGCTGTTAATTCTCTATCCAGATTGAGCGAGCATGTTATGAATCTATTTGTCTTAGAGTCAGATATTGGGACCCACATTGCTACAGAGCAACAGGGGAATGATAGTCTCGTATTGATGAGAGCTTCTCTTATGCAGAACCCAGAGACCATTCCCAACTATACCGTGAGTGGTGATGTTCTGTATCAAAAAGAGAAGGTCGTGCTCCCTAAAGACTCACCTTTGAGGCAAGAGTTGATGACTCACTTCCACACATCCATAGAGACAGGCCATGAGGGAGTGGCCAAGACCGTAAGTAGAGTTAAGTCTCAATTTTAGTGGGAAAGACTAAAATCGGATGTTAGAAGGATTGTGTGTGAATGCCAAGTATGCGAGAGAGAAAAGTACGAGGCCGTTAAACCTTCGGGTCATCTTGTTCCTCTTCCCATACCCATGAGGCCTTGGAGAGATGTATCCATGGATTTCGTGGAAGTTATGTCTGGGGCATAAGGAAAGGAGGTTGTGATGGTTGTGGTAGATCACCTCATGAAGTATGCACACTTTGTTCCTTTACCACACCACTACCAAGGTCCACTAGTAGCTACGGTGTATCAAGATCATATTGGAAAGCTACATGGAATGCCAATCACTATTGTTAGCAATCTTGATTCTATCTTCTTGGGATCTTTTTGACAAGAGTACATGAGGACGGCGGAAACAACCTTATGGTTTAGTACAGTTCATCATCCCCAAACAGATGGGCAAAGTGAGATACTGAATCTGGTCTTGGAAACTTATTTGAGATGTTATGCGGGTGAACGACCAAATACATGAGTTAGACATCTATCTTGGGCCGAATGGTCGTACAATACTAGTTGACATTCTAGTATGGGTATGACTCTATATGAAGCTCTCTCTGGCTTCCCACCTCCTACCATCCCTAGATATGAAGAGAGATCAGTTTTTGATGATGATATTGATTACACCCTTCGCACCAGGGAAGAGATTCTTGAGTCAATGAGGGCCAACATTGCTAAGGCCCAGAACCATATGCAATAGTTATACAACAAGGGGAAAAAAGATCGTGAATTTAATGTGGGCGACTTCGTATGGCTTAAGAGACCTCCTCTTAAGCAAAGATCCCTCTTGGGTCAGCCCTATTCAAAGTTACTTCGTCGATATTATGAGCCTTATCAGATCTTGGAAAAGGTGGGCAAGGCCATGTATAGGCTTGTTTTACCACAAACAACCCAAGTGCATCCAATCTTTCATGTTACACATCTCAAGCTACACCATGGACAGCTACCAAGGAACATCGAGCATATTCCTAATCAACAACCCACACCATATCGGATCATCAAACATCGCTATGTCGCACACAATGGGAGACAAAGACATGAAGAACTTGTTGAATGGGAGGGACCGGATGGAGGAACCTGTTGGGAGGAGTTGGATCATATCCGACTTAGGTTCCTGAATTCACGACCCTGGGGACAAGCTCGATCTAAGGAGGGTGGGGATGATACGGGCCAGTCTTGTGGTTCCTCAAAGATGACTATGTCAGATGTCGGGGTTCATGCAATTCAAAGTGAGGCTATGATTTCTAGTGAGGGCGCAACTACGACAGGTGTCTCCAAAGCAAGGGAGGCTATCTTTTACACTCCATCAACAGCTACGAATGCGAGAGGTGATCCAAATCAAAGTACATCTAACTCTCAAGCTTCGAAATTGGCTTCAGATGGCGATGACGTGCGGAAACAAAGTGAAGTTAATCACCTCAAAGGGACAAACCAAGTAGAAGACCTAGGCAGCTCTCACCTAGAAGCATCGGCATTACTATTAGCCGATGAGGTGGGCTCGGCCGAAGAGGAGTATCACGTAAGGGTGGGCACCGGGCCGGGCCACCGCCGGGTACCCGGCCCACCTCGGGCCCGGGCCCGGGCCCGGGCCTAGAAAAAGTTGGCTGGGTCGGGCCCGACCCAGCAGCCCGTCGGGCCGTTCCCGACGGTTCTTTATCGGGCCGGCCCGGCCCGATGCCCACCCTTAGTATCACGAACAGCTTAGGGCCACCTCACTTGGATTTCTCATGCTTGGAGGAGCTCGGCCAACCCAAGCAAGTTGGGGCCTAGCGCCCAAGACTTTGATTTCAGATTTGTTCTTTTGGACTCATTTGCTTAAAGTAATTTGCTTATGTACCAATTTTTGATCCATTTGCTTTTGTTAGACTCAAGTTTTTTTTTTTGTAAAACTCATACCGAGTCATGTTTGAATTGGTTCAGCCTACACTATAAAGGTTGTAAACCGAGACACTTTTTATTATGCAATTGATTTGAAGTTTGATTCTCTCTCCACTTGAGAGTGTGAGACTTTGGCCCTAGGGCGTGGCCGTGAGGCACTACACCAAAAGTTCATCATCGTGTGAGCTAGAGTGCAAGTTTAACTAGAGGGACGGATGCTGAAATCCATCACTGGAAGAACCAGCAGCGTTATCCTCATCTAAGAGGACGTGCACATGAAGGACCAAAGCTAGTGGCAGCAGTAGAGAATCTTCCAACGTGCAAATCAACGGCTGGCGGTATTCTACAAATAGCTAAGTACCCTATTCCTCTCGTGTACTTGGCATAGATCACCGATTACTACCAAAGGTGCTGACCTAAGGTGAAGTGAAGGCCTGATTTCAGCTCCATTCCATCTAACATGGCTGGATCTAAGCGATTTCTGCACTCTTTGAAGGTCTATCCAATTGAGCGATAGATTGAACTACTGGCGCACTCTCTTGCTATTCCAGCAAGGGTTTAAAACCAGGAATCTAACATAGAAGGTTTCAGATTGATATTGAATACCTTGGACGTGAATCTTCATTGGAGTATTTCTGTTTAACGTCATGGAGTTAAGGAGAAAAAGGAGAGGAGCTCGTTCAGAAATCACAGGCGGAGTTCAAGAAAGATCTCTGATAATTGAGTCATATTTGGAGATTCCTTGAGAGTTTTGGAGTGTGCTATATACCGTTAGAATCGTCTTGAGATCATCTACAACATATCCAAAATTTAGGGCAATCTAAGAACATATTGTCAGTCAAATCAATGGCGAAATAGGACAAAAATCACCAGCCGCTCGTCTACAGTCACCAGTGGCGGCGGCTGTTGATCAGAGGCAGTTTTCCGGCGATCCACCAAGAGTCTGAAGGAGATCTTGGTACCGTTGAAAAGCTCTGGATGTTAGCTACATCATAATAAAATTTCAGCCAGATCGGAGTTGGTTTGGCTGGTCAAATTAAGCTTTCTTGTCTGTGGTCTCAATTGTTGCCGCTGGATCTTTTCCGATTTACATTTGGGGCAATTCCAACCAGATTCCGGCCATATTCTGGCGTCCCAATTTTGGTGAATTCTTTCCATATTACCCTTGACATTTAATTAATTAATTTGTTATAATCAAGGATGTGCAAGTGTAGTTTGGACCAGGCAAAGTGCAACTAGGCATCCACATTTGGCAACTCAATTCTTATTGCATTAGGGTTTGACCATTTTTGGCACCGCGTGAAGGAGTCAATCACTTCCAAATTCGGCTGCAACAAATTTGGGAAGTGATTTGCGCCAGCTGAGGGAAGAGACACATGGAGGACTAAGGTGGAACCAGCTTGCCCACACGGGGAGGAAAGGCGCCACATGGGGGGCGCGTGAGCTTGGTCAACGGCCAGCTAGGCGCCATATCCTGGAAGGAGTCCAAATCGGCAAGATCACATCGCTATAATTGTGGAAGGGGATTGGTGCATCATTTGAGGAAGGAGGCCACATAGCCAAAGGAGGTCTTCTCTCGCTCATCTCGACACCAACATTTGAGGAAAGGAGATCAACTCGAGCTGGTTCCTCGACATGTGGAACAAGGAAAGGACACCACTTGTGAAGGAGACCTTGCGTGACAAGGGAAAATCTCCAACTTCCTTAATCTCATCTACTAATTTTGGAAGGAAGATCACGATCAAAGGTTCGATGAACCTAGACACTTAACCAAGAAGGAAAGAAGATTATCGCGAGTCATTAGTGGGACCCAAGTCCCTACCAAGAACCAATCCCAACCATCCAACTTACTAAGGAAGGAGGTGCAACATTTAGGGAAGATCTACTATCCTTGAACATGTACTCACACAACAAGGAGGCATTCCACTGAACCCTAATCCACAGCACTAAGGAGGAGGAGTCTTGCCAAAAGGAGAAGGAGTCCACATTGCCGAATTCCGATCAACCTTCTTCACTGGAGATATCAAGTTACGCGTGTGTTGGCACTTCCAACACCAGCTACCCCCAATCGATTAGGCATACTCTTGGGGTTGAACATCCATCCGGTGAAGTGCATTAACCTCACCTACATATTTAAATTTTTAATTGATAGTTGATTGCTGCCCTATTCTACCTTGGAGGACCAAACCATTCAGTTGTACGTGAGTTCGTGAGAAGAACCAAGCCAAAGTACCTTGCTGCCTACTTGGAGACTTATAAGTGCCAGACTTGGAGACACCTAAAGGGAGAGAAGGAACCGCACTTGCCGAGCGAGATCAGCGATTGCCTCCCCTTACTTCACATACTAGCAACTATGAGTTATTTGGCAACTAGGTGAATAGATCCACATCATTCTCTCTTGCTGGTTAACATGTCTAGAACTTGACTTCTCTTATTCTTAATCTAACTAAGGAGGAGTGAAGCTTGCTGGCCGAAGAAGAGAAATCCAGATACCAAAGGGGCAGCCATTCTAGCTGCCGGTATTTACCTTTGGTTTAGCACGAGGAGATCCCCAAGCGAGGCCTTGGGAGGTGAGCACTCATATCATCTTATAGATCTGCGAGAAGGGCGTTATTTGTTTTCAAACCAGCCATTGGCAACCGACTGAAATCTCTCCAACGCACATTGCTAAGGACACGATTTTCTGGTTGTGGACCACCTATGGTATTGAGTGTGGTTTGCAATCGACTAGGAATTGTATGACAAGGTGGTTTGGCATGGTTTGATGAATGTTGAGTGAGGAAGAGTGAAAATTTGTATAGCTGCGATTTGTACTATTCTCACAACAATTCTAGTTGATTGTGGTAGGAATTTAGAAGACCTCTTGGGCGGGTTAACCCATTCTTGTATTCCATTGACCCATTCTTTTGCACCGGGGTCATGTTTGGCGGAGTAAACCCTTTTATGTATTAACATTTAATACCTATTGGTGCTGGAATCTCCAAGGTCATGGGAGTAGGATCGATGGTTGCAAGGGCTACATCTGCCGCTGCCAAGGCCGACCCTAACAAAATCTTTGTTTTCAAAGAATGAATCTTGCAATGGGCTGGACATCTGACCTTGAGCGAGGGCAGGCAAAACGATGCCTCGTTCACTCTCTTTTGCAAGTTGAAATGGAAATATGCTTTCGTAGAAAACTTCTCCACTTGTAAGAACTTTATTATTTTTTAAACCATAAACTTTGTAAGCTGTTTGCCTTAAGGTATCCAATAAATATAATTACAAAAAAACAAAGGGATTTTTACCGCTATTTGCTCACAATCTATAGCGCTCGGTTTTACGACGCCATTGTAGATGCTTTGGCGTTTCATGGACCTGTGCCGTTCAGCGCTATGTTGCCGGTTTACAAGGCGGCACAGATGGGATGTGCTTGCGTTCGACACCACGCGTGGTTTCGTTGCGCCATCAGTTCCTTGCTCGCGCTACTGCAAGGGGTCTAGCGCCTTTTTACCAAGCACCCGAAAACCCCCTTTCCCGCGAAACCTCCACAAAACTCATTTCGTGCCTGATGTATTCTTCTTGCCTATTGTCTTCCACCCAACGACATCCTTCCCTCTGCGTCTGTCGTTGATGATCGGAGCTTGTTTATCGGAAATCAGCAGACTGCGTCGGCAAATCGGCATTTTCTCATCGGAAATCACCAGATTCCATCGGCATCTACCACGCTTTTTTTTCCCCTCTCTCATCCATCTCTCTCTCACGCTTTTTTCCCTCTCTTCATCTGCAGCCCTAGCCATTTGCGTCTTCTGATGCTCACAGGTGAACATCTCTTTCTCTCTATCGTTCACTTATTGTGCTTCTGCCTTTTCTTTGGGAGGATGCTTTTACTACGGAACACTACTCTATTGATTTTGATTCATTCTGTGCTGCTGTACTATGTTTAGCTTTGATTCAGAACTAAACGATCAAAATTGGTCGGACATAACCCATTTTTTTGCAGTTCTATCTTGGACATACCTTGATTTTGGTCTTGGCTTGGTACTCAGACTCTGTTCCATCGGTAGCCCATATTCATATTTAGATTTGGTTTTAGTGCATCGAATTTGGATTTGGCTCATGCAAATTAAACTACTCTCAAGTTCATATCTCTTTAACTTTCACATGGGGCCAAGATAGTGGGCAGTGCTGGTTCTATATTGCTACTCGCTTGTTTATTTACCGTTTCTTTCCACAGTTCGTAAGAATGCGTAGGTCTTCTATCTGAGCAAGACGTTCCTTCTTCTGGTTAGCTTCACGTTCCATGGTGTTTCCTTTGAGATTCTAGAGAACTTTTTTTTATAACTGGAGTTCTTTTGAAGATTATCTTTCGGTACCTGTGAAACTTCTCCTTAGTTGGCTTTATGATCGAAGATCAGTATTTGTTAAATCTGTTACCTGTCTGCAGGACAGGTTGACCTGCGCTTGTTAGGGTGTCTCGTGCTTCTTAGGATGTCTGTCTTATTTCCACTTTTTGCGCTTGAAGCATCCCTTTTTGGAAGATTGTCTCATTGTGAATTGGCCAAATGCTTAATATCATTGACTGGAAGCACAAAATCCAAGCTTTTTATGGCTTTTCTGAACCTGTGTGACACTTATTTTGCAAAATTAGCCCATTTTATCAAACTCAGCAGCATATGATTTAGATGTCCTATAGCTCATTCTTAAGCTGATTCAAGTCACTCTCATCCAGACTACCTTGAATCGCCCTCCAAGTGATCTGCAGTGTCCCTTTTCCCAGCTCGAAGCAGGCTCATGAATTGCACCTTCCATTAGTCTTTATGAGTGCCTACTTGACACTGTCCAACTTTTTAGTGGCTTAAAGTATGCTAGTTCTTGGAGATTTAACCTCTCATGCATCAGAAATTATATCTCTGAATGAAGGTATATCAATCATCTGCAAAATTTGATTTGAAAGGGTTTTTAGTTGTGGCAACGTTGCTCACAGTGAGACACAATTCATTGCGATTAGATATAGTTTTTTTGGAATCACTGAAGCTCTATCGGTAAATCCAGCCTCCAGCTAATGAATGGACACGAGCAAGGTTTAGTGCTTTCCACAGTGCTTTGAGTCTCATGAAGCATGCCATCATAAGAAAGAATTACGCCTTAACACTGACCAGGATCTAAGTAGAAGATAAAGCCTCTTTTGAGGGCTTTAAGCCAAATCGACCTCGACCTTCTCTACCAGAACTCAAGTTAAAGAAAGTACAGGATTGGCATCTCAATCTGCTGGTTGACAAAGTAATAGCATCATGATCAGCAAGATAAGAGCTTCTACATACTGAACACGCAACTGTTATGCAAAATTTAGACTTTGACTGGTTTTAAGGAGTTCAAAGGATGTATTCCAATATGGCCTACTGGAAATAAGCAGAGTCTATTCTTTATGATGTACAGCAAATGGAGTACAATTGGGGTCATAGTGGTCTAAATAATATTTTACAAAAGCTAGAATCCTATTTACAAGATTTATGATGTTACATTTCCAAGGTAAATACTTCCATTGGCCTTGGATTGCAATATAGTTATCCGTTCAAATGTTTCAAGTCCACTAGTTTTTCTATAATGGATTAATGGTTCTTATTTGCTTTTTTCTGTTTCCCATTGTGTTTATCATGTGTTGCTTTCTCATAAGGTCATTGGATCATTCCTTTTATGAGTTCATGGTAGTCGTATTAGCACTTGGGCAGGGAGCACATGAGTGCTGTTTGTCTTATTATAGTGGGCCATTTCCAAGAATCTGTATTGCAGCAAAAATTATTTCAGCAAGCTTCTCTTCCCTCTTCATTTTTAACTTCCTTCTCATGTAATTGCCATACCAGATGCTCTCAGCCATCCAGAAACTCCAACCACTTTTCGAACAGTTTACACAGTTTTTTCTAATATCATGCACCTACGTCATTTAACAGCATTCACCAGCACAAGCTTAAAAACAAGCTTAAAAAAGCAGTAGCTACATTGCAAAAAGAAAGGTCATGCATTGGTATTTATGGACCTTACATATACAGGAAGAAAAATGGGTTTAACACTTCCTAGATTAGATGCTTGGAATGCTTCCATTTTTTTTGCCGCGTAGTAAAACTGCTTGTCTCCTAGCCCCCAATTTGGGTTTTAAATGAGTTGGTTCTGGTCTGCTTTTGGGATTCGACTTGAACTTTCACTTACAACATCGAGGTTTGAATGTGCAATGATTCATTATTTCCATGAAATGCTTGACCTTTAGAAGAAATTTTGCATCAGAGATGGATGGCAGAAGATGGCCCTGCTTGGGTAGGCAATGGGTGATGAGGTTTTGTTAACTTGATACATAGTCCATATATCCATAGCTCATATATCAGTAGTTGTCTTTTGAACTTGTTAACAAGTAGTTACATGCCTTAAAAATGTTGTGTTTTGAAACTTTGATTTCAGGGTTACATAATGAATCCGACGAAATTTGTATGCAAATGTATGTCAGGCTGTTTGCTGCTTTCTCGATATATTATGTGCATAATCTGTTAAATTATGCAATTGGTTGATGAAACCTGGATGATGAAACATGGACACTCTTCTGTCCTAGTGAGACTCTAACTTCACGAAAGGTATGTCTCTCCTGGTAAGCTAGATTTTTACCTTGGCTTCTTAAGTCAGCTTGAAGTTGAAGAGTTACCTCTTTTCTCTAACAGATATTGTTGCCTTATCTGTTACAATATGATCCTGCTTTCGTGTGCTTTTTTGTATATAATTATCTATTAAAATTGACACATTCTTCATATGAAGGGTCCTCTTGGGTTTGATTTTCTTCCAATATACAAATAACAGCATTTGACAAACCCAAATCAGTGCAATCAATTCAACGTTTGATGTAAAAATTGATAGTTTAAAAAAAGTGAAAGCAATATTTTAGGCTACATTCATGTACAACATATGCTGCATAGGTTTGATATTTGTTTTATCATTCTTCTTTTGTTCTTTTGGATTCTTATTATAAAAAGCAGCTTACAGATTCATTGCTTCTTTGTGTAATTTGCTTGTCTTTTTCATCATAAAATACCATGGTTTTGTGAATGGTAGTCAATGCCAGAACTATGCACATGTGTGAGCCTCGCTGTGCTAACGCCCACTCACACATGCTAAAACAGAAGCCCAGCTTCAGCAAAAGGATCGATAATTCTCATTGGGGTTAATCCTTGATGGGCGGAGTATACTTATACCCACAGGTTGGGTTATTACAAGGGTCTACTTCCTTACCCGCTAAACAATCCCACCCATATGACAGGCCACTTACGCCTGACTACTAGCAAAGCTTTTCTGAAATAAATATACTAGATTCCTAACATCATTCCCCCTTTGGAGAATAACCTTGTCCTCAAGGTTTGAACTCAGGAAATCTTCTTTTCATATCTTCTATGTTCTCCCAGGTTGCTGGTACTTCTTCATGTTCAGACCACTCGATGAGCCACTCTTCGATTCTTTTTCCTTCTGCTCTTACAGTTCTGGTTCCCAAACATCGATGGGGAAATAGTCCAGTTGCTTCTCTTAATGCTGGGGTGCTGGTCATCTCTCTTTCTGCAATCTCCTGTGGATAGTGTTCCGGCTTAGGTAAATGGAAAACGGGGTTTATCGCACTCCCCTCTGACAGCTGCAGTTCATAGGTCAGTGACCCTGTCCTGCGTATTACTTCGTATGGCCCTATGTAATGGGTTGAGAGTTTGTTAGGTCCTGTTGGGCAGTTGAGTGCTGTTTCTGTGTGCGGCGTGCGCAAGTATTCCCAGGAGTCCACCTCATGTTGCTGATCGTGATGCTGGCGATTGTATTGGTTGATCATTCTGTTTCTGGCCTGTTCCAAGTGGTGCTTCATGTCTTGCAAGATATCCACTGACGCTCCCTTGGCAGTGTGAGGTTGATATTGCCTGATATCGGGTGGGGGCCTTCCATAAACAGCTTCAAACAGTGTCACCCCTGTTAAAGAATGCCAGCGAGAATTATATGCTACCTCAGCCTATGATAGATAATCAGACCAAACTTTTTGGTTGTTGCCCTGCAAAGCATCGAAGATATGCAAAGCATCGAAGATATGTCTCTAAGCATTGATGAACCACCTCTGTTTGCCTGTCCATTTTTGGATGATATGCTTGCTCATCTGCAACCTTGTTCCTTGCAATTGGAAGTACTCCTTCCAGAAGGTGCTCAAAAACATAGGATCTCGGTCACTGGTTATGGACCTGGGTCTTGGAATGTTTTAGCAACAGATTTGGTCGTGAAAGGGTGAGCAAGAGCAATGAAATGGTCATATTTCGACAGTCTATCTACAACTACCAGAATGACTGATTTTCCACGGGAGGATGTCAGACCTTCGACAAAGTCCATGGAAATATCTTCCCACACTTGTTCCGGTATGGGGCAGAGGCTGCAGGAAGCCAACTGGTCTCATGGTTTTGTACTTATTGCGCTGGCATGTATCACAGTTTTTAATGAAGTCTCAAATATTTTTCTTCATGCCTGGCCAGAAAAAAGTATCACACATTCTTCGGTAGGTTCCCTCCACCCTGTCGTGCCCTGCCGCCTTGGAATCATGATAATGGATCATAAGCACCTGCGGTATCATGATAAAATCATAGTTTCTAGAATGTAAAATTTAATAAAGAAGAAAATGAATTTGAAAAATGCATCTAACCACAAAAAAATAAAGATTATTCTTTTCTATGTAAGTATCTTTCTACATTTGATGTTGGTGAATTACATGATGTTGAAGGCATTGTCACAAATATCACGTCTTATTTTAAAAAAAAACATGATAAATATGTTAAATATAACTAAGCCATATAAAATGTCAACAAAACGCGTCTTTTTGAAAAAGATGCCATAAAATAAAAAATGCAAAAAGATTCATTTTTTTGCGTCCTTTTCGCGTTTTCATACTGGATGTTAGATTTTTTTTAAGTGTTCAGCCAAACCGTGAGTTTCTCTCTTTTAAATGTATTAAATAAGAGAGAGAGATGATAAACCAGAAAGTTAAATATAATAAAGAAGAGAGAGTGTTGAACAGTGCATGTAGTAATAAAGATTAATTATGTCATAAAGAGGAGAGGGAGATGGTTTACAAAATTAGATGCAATAAAGAAGAAAGGGAGAGAGAGCCCAGCTGCTCCTACGAGACCCTAACCCATAGCATTAACTCCTTCATTAACTCAGCCTTGATATCATGCGACAGAGTAAATTGGGTCTAGCATGTTGACCAACCAAATTTATTATTTCATAAATCCTACATATGGCTATTATTTGCTTTTAGTGTACTATTTTTCCCCCACATTTTATCTTGTTTATGATTTTATCTAATCATTTTTCAACGTTTTATTATTAATTTTTTTATTTTACTTTACCCAATTTTTAGGATTTTTTTAATTTGTTAAAAATTTTCTGAGATATTCTCGAGATATATAATTTTGCCGTATTATACCTGAGAAATAGCTCATGGTATAATACTCGTACACGATATATGTGACAATGGTTGAAACTTGAAAGTAATATTGATGATAGTAATGACGGTAGAATATCCAAAGAAATAATTGCATATCATAGAAGAAATAAACAAGAAAACAACGATGAAGACTATGAACCTGTTAATTTTCCATCTACACAAGAATCTACTTCAAATGAAGTCAATCTTAAAGGATCATCTAAGATTGTGAGGCTACTCAATAGGTTTGTGTCGTATGAATCATTTACTCTAGCACATAGAGCTAGAATTAGTGTTCTTAACTCATAGTTTGAACCTACATTTAGTGAAGGCGTCAAATTATAATGAATGCAAGAATGCGATGTTAGAAGAATTAGATGCTTTAAGAAAAACAAAAGCATGAAAATACAAGATTTACCTTAGAAAAAAATGCAAATAGATGCAAATGGGTTTACAAAGTGAAAATTAAAAGTGACGATCTTTAGGAAGATACAAAGGTACACTTGTTGTTAAGGGATATAGTCAAGAATATGGAATTGATTAAGAAAAAAAATTTTTTCCCTTGTAGCTAGAATGATTACTGTTAGGACTCTTATTGCATTGACATTTATTATAAAATGGAAATCTGTCAATAGATGTTAAACATGTTTTTTCAAATGGAGATTTTATGAAAGAAGTTTATATGGATGCACCACCAGGTTTATCACTTCTACAGGTAAAGGTTTTAAAACTTAAGAAGGTTCTATACAACCTTAAACAAGCCACTAAACCTTCATTTGGTCGGTTCAACTGTGTTCTTTCTAATTTGTTTTTCATTCATGTGCATTGATACTGCCTTATTTGTTGTCTTATTTGTTAAGAATACTCTTGCAGGTATCATAATTTCCTATTATATATTGATGACCTGATCATTACATGTAGTGACAAAGAAGTGATTAAAGAATGTAAGAGTTTGTTGCGATACTTTAAAAAAGAAGGATATAGGATTTATAATGTACTTTCTTGGAATTGAAATTGTATATTCCACTGTAAGGTATTTTTTTATCACAAGCTAAGTTTGCTACAGAGAATATTGCTAAATCAGGTATAACATATGATAAAATCACAGAAACCCCTAAAGTAGTAGGAAACAAAATGAAGATCGATGATGTAGTTCCTCTTGCTAATCCTACTCCCTACTATTAACTTGTGGGATCATTAATGTATCTTAACATCACTCATTTTGATATCATTCATGCAATTTATACAGTAAGTCAATTGCAACATGCTTCATCATCCATTCATATGAGAGCTATTTTACGTATCATCAAATTCATCAAAGGGATAATAAATAAGGAAAATTTATGGCTTCTTCGTTTCTCTCATTTTGATTGCTTATACTAATGTTGATTGTGGAAAAGATCAAAATGACAGACAATCAAGCACTGGATTGTGGAAGTGCAAGAAGCAATAAAAGGTTTTTCTTTCTTCTACCAAAGTTGAGTATCATGCCATGACCTTTATAATCATGGAAATTGTTTGGCTCTGTCAAATGTTCTTAGATATGAGAACAAAAATAGAAGAGTCCATCGAGTTGTGCTGCGATAACAAAAGTTCTATCTATATTGTCAAGAACCATACATTTCATGAACAAATCAAGCACACAGAAATGAACTGTCATTATGTTCGTGAGGAATTTTTGAAGAAACCAACCAAACTTCCATATTTTTCTCTGAATTTCAGCTAGCTAATTTCTTCATCGAACCCGTATGCTCATCTAGATTCAATTTTCTTCTAGACAAAATTCTGGTGATAGCACCCTAAGTTTGAGGGGATGTCGAGAAATAAGGTGTGTGTGTGTGTGTGTGTATATATATATATATATATTATCTTTGAATCATACATTTCATGAACAAACCAGGCACAAGAAATGAGCTGCCATTATGTTCGTGAAGAATTTTTGAAGAAACCAATCAGACTTTCATATGTTTCTCTGAATTTCAGTTGGCTGATTTCTTCACTGAACCCGTATGCTCATCTAGATCCAATTCTTCTAGACAAACTTTTGGTGATAGCACCCTAAGTTTGAGGGGGTGTCGAGCAATAAGGTGTGTGTGTGTGTGTGTATATATATATATATATATATATATATATATATTATCTATGAAAATGTGACTTCAACAGTCACCAAATGAATATGTAACAAAAAATAAGCACTGAGGTCAAGTGAGAATAAGAATCCTTTATTCAATTACTAGAAAATTGTTATTCATAACAACCTACTTTGTACAATGAATAGTGTGATATTTATACAAGAGAAGAGGGGAAAGGCTAGAAAGAACTAGCCGTTGGACTAGTTCCACTACTCATAAGAGAGCCGTTGGGACTAGCCAATGGCTAGAACAAAGAACAAAAGAATAAAAATAAAAAAAACTAAAAAAACCTAAAACAGTCTACAAAAGATGACCTATTAACAATAATACATATATCAGCCTATAGTTATATATGTAATGTACGTGCATAAACATAGGTAATATATGCATACATGTACCCTATTTCTTAACACCTTCCATTAAACTTATGGTGCTATTACTGAAAGTTTGTCTAAAAGAAAGTTAAATCTGGGAGAATAATAAAGGCTTATTGAAAAAATCAACTAGCTGGAATTCTGATGAAATATATGAAAACTTGATACTTTTTTTAAAAAATTCTTCACGAACATAGTGACCATTTATCTCTATATGCTTGGTTCTGAAAATGTGACTATAATAGTCACTAAAAAAGCATATGACAAAAAAAGGCACTAAGGCGAAGTGAAAAAGATATAAATCTTCTTGATTGAATACCAAATGGCTGTGAAACACAACTTATTTTGTACAAGAGGCAGCTCTTCTATTTATACAAGAAATAAGAATAAAGAAAAGGAAGTAGAGGAGACTGTTCCAGCCGTTGGAACTCCCGGCTAGAACAAAAGATTAAACAAGAAAATAAAAATAAAGAAAAGTAAAATACATAGAAAAAAAAAATAAAATGTAAAAATGTGAAACCTAACCTAGCTATGATATCATTAGATATCTTATTTCTCAACACTCCCCCTTAAACTTACAGTGCTATCACCGAAAGTTTATCTAAAAGAAAGTTAAATACGGGAGAACATAGAGGCTTTTTGAAGAAATCAACCAGCTGGAACTCAGAGGAAACATTTAGGAGCTTGATAATCTTCTTCAAAAATTCTTCACGAACATAGTGACAATCCATCTCTATATGCTTTGTTCATTCATGAAATGTTTAATTCTTGGCAACGTAGATAGAACTCTTGTTATCGCAGCACAAATCAGTGAGTTCTTCTATTCTTGTAACCATATGAAGGAGCATTTGACGAAGCCAGATAATTTCCATAGTTGTACAATCCATGACTTGATATTCAACTTCAGTAGAGGATAGAGAGACTTTCTATTGCTTTTTGCACTTCCATGAGATGAGTGATTCTCCAAAAAAAAATACAAAATCCAGTAGTTAAGTGTCTATCATTTGGATCTCCTCCCCAATCAGCATCAATATAAGCAATCAAGTTTCAGGAGGAAGAGGAAGACGTAAATATTCCATTATTTATTGTTCCTTTAATGTATCTAATGATACGAAGGACAACTCCAATATGAACGGTTGATGGAGTATGTTGAAATTGACTCACAATATGAATCGCATGAGCAATGTCAGGCCGAGTGATGCTAAGATACATTAAGGATCCCACAAGCTGTTGGTAAGGAGTGATATTGGTAAGTGGAACTTCATCATCAATCTTCATTTTGCTTTCTACTGCTTCAGGAGTTTTTGTGACCTTATCATCTGTTATGCCTGATTTAACAATGATCTTTGTAGCAAACTTACTTTGTGACAAAAAATATCCTCTAGTAGAGTATGCAACTTCAATACCCAACAAATACGATAGAAAACCTAAATCTTTCATTTCAAAAGTTTTTTGTAGTAATTTCTTACATTCTCTAATACCTTCCTTATCACTACCTGTAATGATCATGTCGTCAACATACAGTAGGAGGATTATGATACCTGCAGTAGTATACTTAACAAACAAGACAGTGTCAGTTAAACATGAATGAAATCCATAATCAGAAATAATAGAGTGAAAACGGTCAAACGAAGCTTTAGGAGTTTGTTTGAGGCCATAAAGAGCTTTTTTAAGTTTAAGAACTTTTCTTTGTGGAACTGACAACCCTGATGGTACTTCCATATAAACTTCTTCCATAAGATATCCATTTAAAAAGACATTTTTAACATTTATTTGATAGATATTCCAGTTTTTAATAGACCTTAAAACAATAAGGGTCCTAACAGTAGTCATTCTAGCTACAGGAGCAAATGTTTCCTCATAGTCAATACCATACTCTTGAGTGTATTATTTAGCAACAAACCTTGCTTTATATCTCTCTGGAGATCCATCACTAAATATATTTGGAGGCTTCATTAAAAGTAGAAGGTTCAAAGTGAGAGTGAATGACATTAATTCTAGCTCTATGTGTTGGGGTAAAAGTTTCATATGACACAAACCTATTGGGTTGTCTTATATTTCTAGTAGATCTTCTAAGGTTTTCTTCACTTGGAATTGGTTGTAGATCAATAGTCTCATGATGTACTTCATCAACATCTTGTTGTCAGTTTCTTTTATGATACGTGATTATTCCTTGGCTACTCCACTATAGTTATCATCAGTGTTACTATCATCATCATCACATTGAGAGAGATACTTAAATAAAAAGGAATAATCATTGTTGTGTTGTGACTCTCCACAATTTTTGAATCTATTTTCATCTTCACAAAACTTTACATTCTTTGAAACTATGACTTTGTCTTTGACTGGGTCATAACATTTGTAGCCTTTTTGTGTCTCAGAATAACCAATGAATGCACATTCAATAACCTTTGAACTTAGTTTATCAGTCTTGTCATTAAGAACAAATCATTTGCATCAAAAAACACGAAGCCTATTGAAATCAGGTTCATATTTGAATAATCCAAAGGGGTTGTATTATTTAAAGCTTTTGAAGGCATTCTATTTATGAGATAAACAAAGGCAAGAACAGTTTCTGCCCAAAAGTTTTTAGGCACATTTTTGGTAATAAGAAGAGTTCTTGTTGTTTCAATTATATGCCTATGTGTTTTCTTTCAGAAAGTCCATTTTGTTGAGGTGTTCTTGGACAAGATTTTTGATGGACTATTCCATAGTTTTCCAAATATCTTTTGAACTCATTTGAAATGTATTCACCCCTAGAATCAGTCCTTAGAATTTTTAATTTAGCATTAAATTGTGTTTGTACTAAGTTGTGAAAATTTTTAATTTAGCGTTAAATTGTGTTTGTACTAAGTTGTGAAAATTTTTGAACATCTCAAAAACTTTAGATTTGTATCTTGGGAAATATATCTAACAATACTTAGTGAAATCATCAACAAATATCACATAATACGATAGCGCTCTTTTTGACATGACAGGAGAGGGTCCTCACACCAGAATGAACAAGATCAAAGGGAAAAGAGAAAAAGAAGTTTCTTTGTTCAAAAGATAAGGATTTCATTTTTCCATGTATGTAATCATTACATTTGAAGTTCTCAATACAAACGTCCTTGGTAGGACTCATCACAGACAATTTTCTAATGTTTGAATGACCTAATCTTTGATGCTAAACATTGATATCCACATTTTTCACATAGTGACAAAACTTTTCTTTGGGGATACATAAACTGTCCATGTAGTAAAAGTCCCCTTTTCTAAAACCTTTCCCAATCAATCTCCCGGTTTGGTGATCCTGCACCAAACATTTATTTGATGAGTAAACTACGTCAAAACCAAAATCTGAAATTTGAGATACAAAAAGTAAGTTAAGATTAAGTCTAGGGACATAACTAACTTTTGGAACAAAGAATTTTTGTTTTCCAAATTTTTTTTGAAAATTCTCAATCCTTTTAACACTCAAAGATGTTCCATCGGTAGTAACTACATTGGATTCTTTTCTTGCTTGTTCAAAATTGGTCAAAGATATATTTGGTGTCATATGAAAAGATGCACCAGAGTCTAGAAGCCAAGGAAACATACCAGAGTTTTGGAGGTGGATGCCATTGTTGCTAGTGCTCCGGAATTCGACTCTTTGATCTTGGGTTGAAGGACCGACATGATTTGATTCAATGTTGTGGAGATTGATGAAAGATCACATCCTTCATTTGCAACATTTGCAGCCTTCCTTTGATCAAATTGTCTATTGTTGTATTGCCCACCTTGAGGATATGAAGTTCCACGGTTGTGTTGCCCTCCTTGAGGATATGAAACTCATCCTTTGAGAACATTTCCTCCATAGTTTCGTGATTGTCCTTCATTGTTATTTAAGTTTGGACAACTAGGTCTCATGTGACCCGGCTCATGACAAAAGTAGCAAACAACCTTTAATTCCCTTCTATTTTGATTTTTAAAGGGAGGAGGTCTAAAGGATTTAATGTTGTTTTTGGGTCTAGAGGCGGCTAAGACTTTTTGCTCTTCTTGTTTGGAAACAAGAATACTATCTAATTCTTTGGATAATTTCATTCTAGTTTCTTCACCACTTAACTTTGTAAGAAGTTCATGAATGGGTGAAGGAGAGACTAAAGAAAGTAGGGCTGACCTAATTTGTTCAAATTCAGGTCGTAGGCCTTGAAGAAATTGAAAAAACCTAAATTCATCGACTTCTTCTCTTCTAATCTCATGACACTTACAATCCATTCATAGTTTGGGAGTAAGTTGATCCAACTCATTCCAAACACTAGAGATTTCCGTAAAATATTATCTAACATTATTCTCACATTGTTTGATACTTTGAGCTTTTTGAATTAAAAGATACTTTCGGGCTATATTTTTTTTGGGTAAACATTCCCTTGAAATATTCTCAAACTTCACTTTCTCTTTCATAATACATGAGATGTTGGGCAATCCTAGGTTCAATACTTCCGTAAATCCATTCCGTAATCCTAGAGTTTTTGGCCTCCCAATCATTTATTTTATAGTATTCATTCATGGCATTTTGTCTTTCTTCCCTATCTAAGTCTTTCTCAATTCCATTTTCTATTTTCGTTAATTTGAGCGAAGGAGGGGTGGGCGTACCTCTTATGAAACCCCATAAATATTTCCCTTTGATATGCACCTCCAAGCATTTTGCCCATAGTGTGTAGTTGATTCCATCAAGCTTTTACGGAGCATGATAATTTCCTCCTTCGATCGAAACTTTGGAGTCCTCCATGAGAGCAAGATTTTAAGTAACAACCTCCAAGAAAATAAAAAAGGTAGTCATTCTAGAAATTTCACCAAACAGTTGGTGAGCAGCAACAGAAAAGTCTTCAAGAAATGAGCAATAACCACGTCAAAAATTTTCTTCAGCAAACCAGCACCTTAAACAACAAAAATAGCTTCTAAAAATCTCCAACAAGCAGCCCATTGGCTCTGATAGACTGATACCATGAAAATATGACTATAATAGTCACTAAAAAAGCATATGACAAAAAAAGACACTAAGGCCAAGTGAAAAAGATATAAATCTTTTTGATTGAATACCAAATGGCATTGAAACACAACTTATTTTGTTCAAGAGGTAGCTCTTCTATTTATACAAGAAATAAGAATAAAGAAAAGGAAGTAGAGGAGGCTGTTCTAGACGTTGGAGGTTCCAACCAGTGTTGTATGTATCTTATGATACGTAGTCGTATCGTACGATACGTATTGTATCGTTTAGGAAATACGATACATTACGTATTGTATCGTTTAGAAAATACGATACGATACACCCCCCATATCGTAAACAGGGGTGTATCGTACTTTTATTGTATGGTACATACAATACAGGACCTCGTACCGTACGATACGGTGCGATACGCCCCGTATCGTATGATACAGGCTGATTTCAAAAAAGGGGAGCTTGAATCCTCCTTTTTTGATTTTTTCTTATAAAAACCTGACCATTCTTCATTTTTAACCTAGAGATGGTGCCGCCGTGGAGGGAAATCATCGATTTCCAACATTAAATGATCGATTTTCAAAGTGAAATCATCGATTAAACCATGAATTTGTGTGTGGGTGGCTGATTCCCGTTGGGAAGAAAGGGGTTTTTTTAAATCGTGAAGATGAAGATGAAGAAGATGGAGATGAGGATGTGAATGAATATGATGAAGATTATGAATGAGAGTCGAGAGTGCTTTCATTTTATATGTATTGACACTGAACATTTTCATAATTTCATTATCATCTTGTGATGTAATACATAACATTTAAAACTTATTTTTTGATGTCGTATCTCATAGACTTATGGACCTTATGACTTATGAATCTATGTGTTTTTATAAAGAACATATTATTCTTGATTTTTACTGATTTTTATGTATTTTTTGATTTTTTTTTCTATTTTTTATGATTATTAAAAAAAACGATACGGTTACGATACATTACGATATTTTATGATACGGCGTACCTTAAAACCAGACTGATGCGGCTTACGATACGCTTTTTACAACATTGGTTCCAACGACTCATAAAAGAGTCGTTGGAACTCCCAACGGCTAGAACAAAAGATTAAACAAGAAAATAAAAATAAAATAAAAATAAAATACATAGAAAAGGAAAATAAAATGTAAAAATGTAAAACCTAACCTAGCTATGATATCATTAAGATATCTTATTTCCTAACAGGTTCGTTCATAGAATGTATGATTCTTAGCAATGTAAGTAGAGCTTTTGTTGTCTCAATTTAGAGATGAAGAAGAGGCCGTAAATACTTCCTTATTTATTGTCCCTTTAATGTATCTAATGATACGAAAAACAGCTCCCATATGAACAATTGATGGAGCATGCTGAAATTGACTTACTGTATGAACCACATGAGCAATATCAGGACAGGTGATGTTGAGATGCATTAAGGATCACACAAGCTCTTGGTAAGGGAGTAGGATTGGGAAGAGGAACTCCATTATCAATATTTATTGTGCTTCCTACTGCTTCAGGCATTTTCGTGATTTTATCATTTGTTATACTTGACTTATGGTAGGATGATTATGGTACTTGCAACAGTATTTTTGACAAACAAAGCAGTGTCAATAAAATGTGAATGAAATCCATAATTAGAGATAATAGAGTTAAGTCGATCAAACCAAGCTTTAGGGGCTTGTTTGAGACATAGAGAGCCTTCTTATGTTTTAAAACTTTTCCTTGTAGAAGTGGCAAACTTGATGGTGCCTTCATGTAAACTTCTTCTATAAAATCTCCATTTAAGAATGCATTTTTAACATCCATTTGATAGATGTTTCAGTTTTCAATAAATGCTAACGCAATAAGAATCTTAACAGTACTCATTCTAGCTACAGGAGCAAATGGTTCTTCATAGAATCCCTTAACAACAAGCCTAACTTTATATCTTTCTAAAGATCCACCACTTTTAATTTTTACTTTAAACTGATTTGCATCAAATTGTTTTTTTTCCTATAGGTAAATCTTATATCTCATGTTTGAGCTTTTGTCAAGGCATTTAATTTTTTTAACATAGCACTTTTCCACTCAATATAGTTTGAGGTTTCACTAAATGTAGATGGTTTCTTGCGTTACTTATTGGTTTCATGATTCTTTGATTGATTACCTGACAATATATGCTCTTCTACTGATAAGGCATTAGCTATGCAATCAAAAGTTGACTACCAACTCTCCCTCGGATTACATCTAACACCTAGGTGCCTAACCAGTTGCTTAAATGGGAAACACCTCAGGTTTTCTTTTTTTGATGTTCACAATTGTGATGTGTTGTCCGGTTTGTATTTTTGGAACAACAGTAACAAGGAAGCCCTGTCCTGCTTATTCCTAGACAAGGTTAATTTGTTCCCCTTGGAACAACTGTGGGTAAAACCAGCATTTGCATATTGGATGAGAACCTGCTCTGTCCAGCCTTTGCTTAAGTTGGAATTTAAGGGACATGTCGTTCTTACTGTGCAGCATTTGATTCCCATAGAACAATCATAAAATAATTTAGTGAATGTTTTTTGATCTGGTGACAGGATTAGGTATGTTTTTGCACAACAAAATCCAACAGTAATAATAACTAGATTTAGTTTTGGCACGGACAGGCAAGGGTAATCAAACATTCATGAGAATCCACTGGAACTTAGAAGAACATGGAAGCTTCATGACAAAGAACAATTGACAAGCTTAAATTGGATTCTCCTTCGCACAGAAATATGAACTGATGCGACTCCTTGTGCAGCAAGTACTGGAACTCCTAATAATTAGGATTTGGTTCAAAAGTAGTTGCAATCCTCATTTATCACTCATGCATAACCTCTATTCTCTCCTTACCACAGAATTTTGCATCTTGTGAACAGTGTTTTGGTGTTAGAAAATCTATTAAGGGCCTAGTCGTGTCAAACAAAACTAGCACCTTTGATTAGCCTATGTAGTAAAAAATGTATGTAGTCCGTAGGCAGTGACCTTCTAAACTAGGCTGGGCCATTCATGCGCTTAAGTAAAAAAAAGATTGTAATATTTATTCCCCTTATCTTCTTTTTCTATTTTTACCTTTTTGTAATCTTCCTTTTTTTTTTTGTTTTTTTTGCTGTCTTTCCAGTTCTTCGTTTTCTTTTCTTTCATTTACTGTTTTTTGGCTCACCTAGGCACTTTTCATTTCCCTGACTTGGCGCTTTTGAGTACTTACTATCTACCTAGTGCATCATTATTTTAGAGAGAGAGAAGGTGACTCTATTTCCACATAAATACTTGGAACATAGTTGTACATGCATGGAATACATCTAGTGCATATGCATACATATGTTTACACTACTTCTTCTTGTTAGCACAAATTGCCAGGCGACACTATGATGCTGCTTACAAAACAGGTTTGTGGACGCTGGATACTTTTTTCTGGTTGTTTCTCTATCGTTAACTTGGAGCACTATAACATTGGGGGAATTTTGAAAAATCCCATTTGGGGTCAAGCCTTAATATTGCCTTGGTGGCTGCAGTTTAATTTTGGTTATCGGCCAATGGTGTTGGATGAAAAAATGTAAATGGGATGCTGTATAAGGTAGGAGACAGGTTTGAGGAACTACATGAAACAAAATACTGAGGAAATTGTGAGTGGTTAAGCGGTAATCCGGAAATTAATAATGGCTAAGTAGGTTCCTTGGCAGTATTGTTGCTTTCTTTATATGTTGAAAACATTCTGAAATTATCAATGCCATTTTTCATGTTTTTGCTAGATGTTGGGAAGCTAGGACCATGGTGCTCTTGTTTGGAGCTGTTTCATGTGAAAACAAGTGATATTTATTGAATTGAATACCATGCAGTTATCACATTTAGAATATTGTTCCATGCTGTTGCCTTGTGCCCTTGTTCATAGGGCCATCTACGTATGCTGATTGCTGACTTTACTATTTTATGTTGCTGCTTTAGCCTCCTGTAATTTCCTAATATTGTGCTTTCACAATTATTGTCACTGTTGGATCTTTGTATGCAATCTCTATTTATGCTTCATCTGCTACTTTTGAAAACTTGATACATGTTATAGTCCTTTACAGCGTCCAAAGAGATTGTTCCTCATGTCATTTGCTTGTGTAATCCAAGTTTAAATGTGCTAATCACTGCAAATTGAAGGTTTGGTATTGCATCAGGAAACGACTAATGACAAAAATATTTTCATCTGTTACTTTATACTGGATAACTAAAACAACTATATCGTATTCCTAAATGGTCATTCCATTGTCGAAGCATGTATGGTTATGTACGTGCCTTTTGTACCTCTTCATAATTTGAGCATTTCACTACGTAAATGCTTCTGGCTCCTCGTTATGTCAACTTCTTACTTGATTAATCACATATCAATTAAGCTAAGTGGATCGTGTTTGTGTATTACATTTTTGTGTATATAATAGAAGACAGTTTTTAGTTTGTCTCACTGTATTTATCCATTTTTCGCAGCATCTGTCCCTAATCTGGACATGGTTGAAAGTGTAGATGATCAAAAGGTACTTATTACTCTTAATGCTTTTTGGAAGTTGATGTTGATTTTATGGTTTATTTTTTTTTCATACTTTTTTCTGTATTAAACAATATTTTTTAACATGATGCCATAAATTGTCAATTTTTCATTGTGGATTAGCGCATGGGAAGTGTTTATCATCACATGCATGATGCATGTAGGTTTAGGTGGTATTGCTAAGAACTTCACTTTGTTTCTGCTTATGCTGCGTGTGGATGCTGGTGTATACAGGGGTCCTTTTCCTTCTTCTTTAATGTTTATGCCTAAAAATGATGTAGTTAATTTGACTGACCATCATTATTTATTCTGCTTGTCTTGAAGACTGGAATGTTGGATAGGCAGTTTGAAAATAGTCATCTCTTTTATGTAAGTTAACTTTGTCTACTTACACGTTAGTTTTTCCTTTGTTTGCTTTGTTGTCCATTATTCATGACGGTGTGAAGAGCTTCTGCGTGCGTGCATGTATGTAGTTCTCTCTCTCTCTCTCTCTCAGCCTGCCTACAGGTGACCTTATTCAATTTCTTTGTGATGACAGTTTAGACACATGAGCTAATCATGGCATGACATCCCATGATGTTTCATTATTGCTAGCAGGTAATGGAGTTTCCCTGTATGTCTCCTTTTCACCCTCATTTGGGATACTTTTGTTGCTTCTGTTTAGGTGTTTAGCTAAACATTAAACTGGATAGGCGTTCGAGGCTGGGCAACAAGCATTGCTTGAAACTGACTTATTTGAGCGGCGCTGGCATTTTTTCAGCGATGGTGGAGAAATCAGAGCCCTATGGTACAGAAAATTGTGAAAGAACTAGTTGACTCAGGACTGCTTGAATTTATGTATGAATAATTTGATTTTTCCAATCTGTTGAAACCATGTTTTCAATTAGGTGTTCTTGCTTCGGCTTTTCCTATGATGTTCAACTATGGATGGTGGTTCTGGAATTAATGGACCGACCTGCCTTTTGACATTGTAGAAATTGTGCTATGTGTATGCATGACGAAGCACCCCTTTACATCGATATGATTGAACAGACGACTCTAGGTCATGGGTTTATAAAGGAAGAGTTTGGCAAGACACCTAGAATTGGTTGGCAGATTGATCCATTTGGACACTCAGCAGTACAAGCTTATTTGCTTAGTGCAGAAGTGAGTGAGTTTCCTGCTGCTACTTTTTGTACTTAATTTTTTAATTTGGCTTTGGTCTTGTTGTTTCTTGATCTTTTTTTCGCCTGGTGAGGAGGCTATGTCACAAGAACACTCCATTTTGATTCTGATTATGTATTCCTTGACATAGAAATTACATTGGAAACTTGAAAAGAAATCTGGGGCCTGCATGATGTCATTATTCTTTCCACCACTGTATCCGGTGACTGGTGAGCTCCATTTTGCAAAGGATACAAAGTAGCATCTTCAAGAATATAACATATCCGTAGCATAACGTGATTAGCAAAAGTAGAAGATTAAGAAAGGAAAAAAATGAATCCCTACCCTGATGACATAATATAGACTATATAGTTACTCAAAAGAGTTTGTCGAGCCTTAATCGAGTCGAGCTCGAGATCAACAAGTAATGGTGAGTATCAAACGAGTTTGTCGAGCCTTACTCAAGTTGAGTTTGAGGTTTCCTTTAGTCGAGCCGAGTTTGAGTTGATTGAAGTTGGGCTCGACTCGGCTCGTGTTCACCTCTAGTCTTCTCTAAGGAGACACAAAGCCAGGTGAGAAATAAGATTATCATTGAAAATGGGAAGACATGGATTCCACCATCAGTTCGTGCACTCCTGCTCAAGTAGAAGTTGAAAAGGTTGTTGTACAAAAGAACTTTCTCATTATATTACTTTTTCAAAGTGCTGATATGTATTATCTGAACCATGCTTCTGTTTCTCATAGTAAAATCTCAAGATATGACCAAAACAAACTGAGAGAAGAGAGATAATTCCATAAGATTTGTAATGCTTGCTAACATCTCTGTTGGTAACTTTTCATCTTCAATTGTTGAAAGTTGTAATGCTTGCTAACTTTTTTGCTTGCTCACAACTTTCTTCATGTTGCAGGAATTGGTTTCTCAAGCACATGCAATCCGATTAGCAGCATGACTCATGTCAAGTCCAGGGGAATGGCTTGCAGCACTGTCATTGTTGCTAGAGCTATCAAAGAACTTATCTTCATGTGAGAAAATTGGTTCCAGACCTGGTGCCATTCTACTTTTGATTACAATAAAATGCAATACTACTGATTCAATGGTAGCTGAAAAAGCAAACATGACCCAAAACAACTTGGTGAAGTGTCCAAAAAATAGCAAGATCATGGCAGAAAATAGACTTTTGGAACCTCTTCTCAGCAACCTCATTGAAGGTGTGCACTTGATATCTACAGACTGCATTGCATCGTAATGACTTGACTGCACCTGCGTTTTCTGACTAGTCTACAGTGCCATTTGCATATACACACAGGGATATGCATTCGCCAGAAGTGACTGAAACCTGTATGTATGTATAATACACACACATATGTATATGTACTGTATGTAGGTATGCATGTATCATGTATCATGTACTTATGTGTCCTGTCAGCAGGAAGAAAAGTGTGAAGACCAAAAATTTGCCACATTTTCTGCCCAATGTGGTATAATATTACATGTATAATATATGTATATTATATGTTGTATATGTATATTCTATAATATATTAGGAGTATATATGTTATAGTATTATATACATACTGTTGAAAGTAGAAAGTTTGGCTTTAAATGTGGTAGTTAGTTGAATATTTAAAAGTTAGGGTTCTCTTATGTCATTTCAATATTTTATGTGTCCTCCGTTTGTAACTGTTACAGCCGTGCCCTAATCTCTCTTTTAGTAGAGATTAGTGTACGAGATTGAGTAAGAAGTTTTACCGCCTCTCTCTCTCTCTCTTTCTTTCTCTCGTTCTCCCCTTCCCTATTACGCAACATGGTATCAGAGCCACGACTCAAGCTGCTGGCGTGATCGGCTCAAGCTGCAGGCGTGATCGACTCAAGCTGCTGGCGTCATCGACTCTGTGTTCTGGCGTGATCGTTTCTTGCCCATCTTGCATACGAGAATATCTCAGACTTACGAGAACACCTCAAGCTGTTGCTGGAGTAATCTCTAACTTATCTCATATTCTCTGCTGTGTAGAGGAGGACCTGATCTCGCCTATGTGGAAGGCGTAATCAGATCCTCACGTGGAGTATTTGGATATTTTTTTATGTGCTGGTCATGGATACTGTTTAGAGTGTTGAACGTTTAAGTGTTGAAGAAACGTTGATATGCTGTCTGTAGTTGTGGTTTGAGGGATGATCAGAAATTCTGGTGAAGCAAAATAGATGCAGAATTTATCTACGCAAGATGTGGAATGTTAGAAGCAGCGGCAGACTTCATTTATAAGTTCTGTTTTCCAGCAAGTTTATTCCCTGTCGTTTCCTGTGTAGTTTCAGCAAATTTTCTTTCCAGCAAGTTGTCTGTTTTCCCCCTTTTCCTTGCTGTTTTGGGGGTTGTTGAAAGAGGCTGCGTGACTGTTCTTTGTTCTGTTCCTGAAGGCTGCGTGAAATTGCTGCATATATATATATTTCATTTTGGTCGTCCCATTCTTGCTGTGATTTATGATGGCTGAGAACCAAAGATTGGAGGGTGGTAATGATCATAAAGGAGTTGGAAATCCCTTTTCCTATGGATCTACAGTTAAATTAGATGGACACAACTATGAGTTGTGGTCTAGATCCTTTATGTTGTCAGTAAAAGGACATCGAAAGAGACACATTATTGAAGAGGATGAACCTCTTAACAAGACAGGCAAGTACATAACCTGGGAAGAGGACGACAGCATGGTTATGTCTTGGATTATGAATAGTGTCCAACCCCAAATTGCTTCTACTATTACTTACTATACTACTGCGAAGGAGATGTGGGACTTCCTTAGACAGACATATTCTCAAGATAAGAATGTAAGTAAAATCCTTCAAATTGAAGAAGAGTTGCACAACCTCCGACAGGGAAATCAAGATTTATCTCAATACTTTGCAACAGTGAAAGCTACTTATGAACGTCTGAAATTTTTGCGTCCTCCTTGCAAATCGTGTTATAAGTCACATTTTGAACCTACTATGGTTGCGAAGTTTCTTGCTGGTCTCTCCCCTGAGTATGCTTCTGCTAAGGATCAGATGCTCACTGGAAGTGAAATTCCTGAGCTCTCTGATGCATACAACAGACTTAGCCGTCTTGCTGTTAGCCTGTCTCAACCAACTGGTGTGACGCCTACCTCTGCTTCTGCTCTTGTTGTGGGGGTGGTTGCGGTCATAGCTCCACCTATAGTGCCAAAGGAAGAGGTATAGGTCGTGGAACTGGGGGCCGTGGGAGGTTCCAATGTACCTATTGTGGAAAGATTGGACACTTAGAGGATCGCTGTTGGGATAAACATGGTCGCCCATCCTCTTTGTCGCAAGGAAGAAATATAGTCATCAATCAGGGCAAGAGTCCTACTCACTTATCTATGGGTTCTGCACAGACCACTCCTACAGTGGAGGACGCTTCGTCTAGTATAGCGCCAGAGACAGTTACAGTCAGCATTGACAGAGTTGAGTATGAGCAATTTTTAACGCACAAAGCCTCACAGGCTTCAGCTTCTACAGCGTTGACCGATCGAGCCATCTCAGCGGGTCCTTCCACATCTGACTCAGATACTTTGTGGATTATTGATTCAGGAGCATCGAGACATTTCTGCAGTAGCCCTGGGTGGTTTACTACTCTACATAAATTTCCTCAGCCACGTCATGTCAAAATTGCAGATGGTAGACTGTCACCCGTATTGGGCTATGGAAATGTGAAACTTTCTCAGTCTATGACTATTTCACATGTTTTATATGCTCCTGACTTTCCATCTCATTTACTCTCGGTTAAACAGTTGACTACTGATTTACACTGTCGTGTTATTTTTGACCCTGGTTCATGCTCATTTCAGGACTTGCAAACTGGGAAGACGATTGGTGGCGGCTATGAGAAAAGGGGAGTCTACATCCTGTCGGCTCCAATGGGTCTTGCAGCTACCGCGTCTACATCAGAGTCTACAATCTTCCAGTGGCATCTCCGGCTTGGTCACCCTTCAGCACCCAAGCTTCGTTCTCTCCTGCCTAAACTTTCAGGTCCAGAGTCTTTCCAGTGTGAGGCATGTCAACTTGGCAAGCACACACGTAGTAGTTTTCCTTCGAGTCTTAGTCCTTCAAGTCAAGGGTTATTTGATCTTCTTCATGTTGATGTGTGGGGGCCTAGCAGGGTTGCTAGCCGAGATAGGTTTAGGTACTTTCTTGTCGTTGTTGATGATTATTCTCGAGTCAGTTGGGTATTCCTGTTGAAGGAAAGGTCTGAAGTAATTTGTATTCTCAAAAACTTGATTATTGAAATAAAGACTCAATTTAGTTCTGTGGTTAAGTGTATTCACACTGATAATGCTCTTGAGTTCAAATCATCTATCTTAATGACCTTTTATGCTGAAAATGGTATCTCTCCCCAATTTACATGTCCTCATACCTCACAACAGAATGGAATTGCAGAACGAAAACATCGGCAACTTCTAACTGTTGCTCGAACCCTAATGCTTCATAATCACGTACCTGCATACTTATGGGGTGATGCCATTCTCATGTCTTGTTACCTGACCAATCGTTTGCCATCATCCTCCATTGACAACAAAGTACCTATTAAACTTGTTTATCCCAATCGAAGCTTGTTTTCCGTTGCACCAAAAGTTTTTGGTTGTACCTGTTTTGTTCATATTCTTGGGCCTAAACGTGATAAACTTGCTGCTCAAGCCATTAAGTGTGTGTTCATTGGCTACCCCCGAAACCAAAAAGGGTACAAGTGCTTTGATCCGGTAACTCACAAAGAGTATATCAGTGCGGATGTCACTTTTTTCGAGGAGCGGTCTTACTTTAATCCTCTTACCTCTACATCATCTGAAATGCCATGTCCTATCCCTTTACCTATCCCACCTATCCCGTTGCAATCCTTTCCATCTCCTACGTTGACTATGAATAGGTTTCAGGATCCTCCATTGGTCTACACTCGGCGACAGGACCCCTCTCATGGTCGACCATCAGACTCTTCTCAAGATGTGAGCTCCACTGAAGTAAGTATACCTGATGTTGTTCCTTCAAATGACTTGCCTATAGCCCTGCGCAAAGGCAAGAGACAGTGTACCATGCATCCTATCTCTCACTTTGTTTCCACTACCCATCTTGATGATAACTTACAACAGTTTCTTAAGGCTATGGCAGTTCATACAGTCCCAACTAGTCATCAACAGGCCTTACTCGATTGTAAATGGCGAACAGCTATGCAAGATGAGATGGATGCCCTTGTACAGCGTGGTACCTGGGAGTTGGTCGATCCACCTGACGACTGTGACATTGTTGGCGCCAAATGGGTATTTACAGTCAAATATCATTCAGATGGATCATTAGAGCGATACAAGGCTCGATTAGTGGCTAAAGGTTACACTCAGACATACGGGGTTGACTTCTTTGAGACGTTCTCTCCAGTGGCAAGATTGGGCACTATTCGTCTTATTATTTCAGTTGCGGTTCACTCGGATTGGCCTATGTATCAGCTTGATGTGAAGAATGCCTTTTTGTATGGTGATCTTGAGGAGACCGTGTATATGCAACAACCTCCAGGGTTCGAGAAACAGGGGGAGTGTAGTAAAGTGTGTCGGTTGAAGAAGGCTATCTATGGACTTAAACAAAGTCCCAGGGCATGGTTCCACAAATTATCAGAGGTAGTTTCACAGTGTGGATTTGAACGATCTCCTTTGGATCATTCTCTATTCATCAAGAAGACCTCTACAGGTATTGTTGTCATGATAGTATATGTTGATGACATTATTCTGACAGGTGATTGTGGTCAAGAAATATCTGCTACTAAGGCCTTCCTTCAAAAACATTTTGTCACGAAGGATCTTGGTCACTTGAGATATTTTCTTGGAATTGAAGTTGTGGAGAACAAAGAAGGTGTAGCATTGTCTCAAAGGAAGTATGTCCTTGATCTTCTGCAAGACACAGGGATGCTAGGGACCAACTCCCGATGAATCCTCGTATTCATCTTCATGATGATCAATCAGAACTAGTAGATTCCCGATCTTACAGGTCTCTTATTGGAAAACTGCTTTATGTTACTGTAACAAGACCAGATATTAGCTTTGCTGTTGGAAAATTAAGTCAGTTTATGGAAAAACCTAGAAAAGTCCACTGGGATGCGGCGTTGATGGTGTTGAAATATCTAAAATCTTCCCCAGGCAGAGGTCTCTTCTTTAAGAAAGGTGAATATCTAGATGTTGTTGCTTACAGTGATGCTGACTATGCAGGGTCTGTTGATGATAGAAGGTCAACAACTGGCTTCTATGTCTTTGTTGGGGGTAATCTCATATCATGGAGAGCAAGAAACAAAATGTGGTCTCTAGATCAAGTGCAGAATCTGAATATAGAGCAATGGCTCAAACAGCTACTGAGATGACGTGGATTAAATCTATGCTAACGAATATGAGTATTCATGTTCCTCTTCCTATGAGAATGTATTGTGATAACAAGGCTGCTACTTATATTGCAAACAATCCAGTATTTCATGAAAGAACTAAGCACATTGAGGTGGATTGTCATTACATTCGTGATCTTATAAAAGAAGGTGTAGTGTCTACAGTTCATGTAGCTTCTGAAGACCAAGCCGCAGATATGTTTACGAAAGCTCTTCCGATTGGTGATTTCTCTAGATGTTGTGACAAGCTGAGCATGGTTGACATCTATGCTCCAGCTTGAGGGGGAGTGTTGAAAGTAGAAAGTTTGGCTTTAAATGTGGTAGTTAGTTGAATATTTAAAAGTTAGGGTTCTCTTATGTCATTTCAATATTTTATGTGTCCTCCGTTTGTAACTGTTACAGCCGTGCCCTAATCTCTCTTTTAGTAGAGATTAGTGTACGAGATTGAGTAAGAAGTTTTACCGCCTCTCTCTCTCTCTCTTTCTTTCTCTCGTTCTCCCCTTCCCTATTACGCAACACATACAATAACATGTATCATATATATTATACGTTTAACATATAATACATAATATAATATATTGTATGTTATACATATACATTATTGTTCTAGTAATATATAATTAATAGACATTACTATAATTATATACATTATGCATTATAATACGTGTATAAAATTTGTTATACGTAATAACTTGTAATGTATATAGAATGTTATATGTTTATTATCTTTTATACAATATAACATATAATATGTATATAATATATATTATATATTGTACAATATGACATATAGTATATATATAATATGTATAATATATTTATATAATTTATGCATTATATATGTTGTAGCATTATAATATGTACATATACATTATAGTACCTATTGTTGTAAACATTATATATATAAACAAATGTTGTTTATATATATATATATATATATATATATATATATATATATACACACATTACATATTACAACATATATGTATCATATGTATATTTTATATAATAATAATATTATAAGATAAGTATACATATTATTATATATGTACATAACATATATATATATATATTTGTACCTATAAATCACAACTTCTATAATGTAATAATATATACAACATTATATATTACGTATATACTGCATATATACTATTCAAAATATACATATATATTGTAATTGTTTATGTAACAAATATATAATACATATGTGTACCATGTATATATACATACGTATAACATTATTTATTATTTGTATATATATAACATATATATATTTTTGTAAACATATGATAACATATAATATATATGTATTATATATAAGGATGTAAAATATATTTCTATTTTCTATTATACATTATATATATATATATATATATATATATATATTTAATAGATAATATAAGAGAAGCGAGGAGAAGTTGATTATTAGGCTGAAGATGAAAAGATTTGGGATTAAGAAAAAGATGAATGGCTAAGGTGGTGTTATCTTCAACTTGGCGAGCTTCGGTGGTTGGTGGAACAGTTAGAGGTGATTGTGGATGGATAGAATAAGAAAGAAGAAAAAAGGGGACACCAGCGATCATTCGAGAGGCTTCCATTTGAATTCATCGTTCTCTCTTCTGTCTTCGATTCATGTAAGCTCTCTCTCTCTCTCTCTCTCTCTGTTTCTTGATAATAAACTCTGCGTATCAGTCAGAACTGTGCCTTCCGATTAACTGACAATCGTATTGATCTTCCGTAGTGACCCGTAAACAGAATGAAGATTCTATGGAAAGAAAATTTGCTTGGGTTGCGTTTTTTTCAACTCATTCAGCGTAAGTAGCTCCACAACTAAAGCGCATTGCTTTCCATGGCCAGGTATATGTGCAATCTATAGTTTTATGGCCAGGTATATGTGCAATCTTTCAAGGGATTCTGCATTTTTTCAATTAGATGTTCAAATGTGAAATGCATTTTCTATAATATTTAAGCTACTGATTGGCAACGGCAGCTATAGTTTGAACTCGCGAATGTGAAGGTTGAACTATATGTCATCTTTTAGGAAATGGTGCATATCTTGTCATTGCATGTTTGTTCTTTGCTTGGATTTTTTTTTTGCTTATGAAAAATCAGCTGGTTTAGTTATCAGACATGTAACTTTCAGGGTTTTCATTGGGTTTTAGCATGAACCACCAAACTTTTTTTCAAGATTTCACGTGCATTGGTTTATAACTTTATATTTAACCTCTTATGTACCTTATATATTTGTTAGCAATGATAGTAAGAGATTTGGATTAGAAATTCGTATGAGAATAAAGATATCATATATGAACAAATACAAATGATTGGAAGTTAAAGTGTGATCCAAAAATCCTGTAACTATCCATCTTGATTTGCAAGGTTTACAGAACCAAAAAAGTCCCAAGGTAGTACCAAACAGCAAATACTATTCTCTCATTTGGTTGAAAAACTGATCAGGGTAAAGGCGCCTAGAGTAATGCAGAGCCCTAACCAGAATATGATAACGGCATTAATGAGACCTAAAGAAACTTGCCTACGGATCCTAGACCTATACCATACGTGTGTTTGAAATATAATTTTGGAGTTGACTATAAGCTTCTTTATTTAGTTTAAGCTATTGATTAGTTAGCATGAAATGAAACGAACAATTCTTAAAATTGATCAAGAATACTCCAAAAAGCAGATGACGAAGGAAAGATGACGAAGGAAAGAGAGAGAGAGTCCATGAATTCTCCCATCTAACTTTACGAGGTGGTCATTTGTGTGTATGTGTGATAAAAAGAGAGTAAGCCAAGGAAAGAATACATAATCGACACGAAACGTTGTTGAATAAATGAGATGAACAATCACCGACACGATATTTAATGGTATAATACAGCATACAAAAGGCAGTCATTTAACGTAGTGATTTTTGATATATATGTGTAAGAATTTCTATGAACTCCCCGTTTAATTATACAATCATGAAAACAATTCACTTGAGCTTCTCAACTCCATTTTATTGGGTTCGTTCTCAACATCCACTACCATGACTTCCAATTTCTCATTAAGAAGGAAAATTCTCTATTTCGATGAAATCAAAGACATTATGGGAAACAGGTGCAACCAGGACCGTAAACATCCATCTTCAAGGAAAGCAAGTTCCAACATGCCTAAAGAACCAATTGGTTTTTCACTTGATTGAAAAGTATGTTTGCAAGTTTTAGTAGGTCCTGCTTACCAGAATATGCAGTTTATATTTAATAGAGTACCTAAGAGTAGTTACTGAAGATTCCCTCTTTCCATGTACTCATAAACTAGGATCATTTTCTCATCTACGACAAAAGATGCCAACTACTTGTGGTGAACTTTCATTAAGAGACTTGACATGGCAAGTAACAATTATTCATCGGTAATTAATATTTCATGTTTTCCCATTCATTCCCAATAAAGCTTGTTTTTTGAGAAGAAAAAATAAATTGATGCTTCTTTTAGCATATTGACCTAAATAACATACTCCTTGATCCCTTGTAAAAGAGATCTAGTTAGTGTCATAACTACAACTCCTTTGTCATCGCATATATGTCGATACTAAACACTACCAATTTGTGTCCAAAGAATGGTCTACTGAAGAAAACAATATATGAAAACATTATAAGAAATTGTAGGACCTTTGATAAGCTCTATGCCTACAACATATTCCATCACTGTAGCTAACTGAGGGGCTTGGTAGTACCTGCATCGAACAACATTGATCTCATGAACATAGTAATGCTAACAGCAGGGCAAGCCTATGACTAATTTGTGCTTGTGCAATTGAAAGAAAAACAAAAACCAAACCACACATATTTTATACTCCTATAACCTAATCAAAAGAATGAACCTCATATCGAATCAACTCAGCAGATTGCATGCTTGATTGCATGGCCAAGTTATTGAAAATTACATTCTACATTATGGAAAACATATTTATCTAAACAAAGGAATTGCTTTGGCTCTTAGTGTAGGTGCACATTATATAGCAATTGATCTCATTGTTAATATGGCTATGTACAAAGATCTCTAAAGTACATCCATACAAAGAAATGTACAACATACAAAGAGTAGGCAACAATGACATTGAAATGTAAGATATTTATCAGAGGCTAGCATTAAAGGATAAGGCAAAAAGCATTAAAAATGGCTGAAAAAAAGGAGTAGGCAGCCACATATCATTTCCATTGTGCACCTATATGCATATGTACAACCATGTTCCCAAAAAAAAGTTGGAAATGATCAACTTGACATAAAAAATCTACCATATTTACAACTATACTTAAAAATAAAATGTAAAGTTCATTTCCCAAAAATAGTCATATTTCTAGTATGCAATATGTAGTCAACTTGGTACAACCACAACGCCCTAGTGTGGTTGAAAACTGCAAAGGTGGTTCGATATTGTAGATTGCACCAATGATCCTATGAAACAAAATATTTGCATCCCAAAAATTTCTTTTGGTTTTGAAGTGCTCCAGAAAAATGAGTTTTGTTTAGAAAATGAGAGAGAAAGGGACTTGCCCATCGTTACAAGGATTGACCATTCCCAGCGCCTATACCAGGGGTAATCAATCCAAGGGCTATGTTTATCCTTGATGCATTTCGTTTTGACTTAAACAACCTTGTCATTCTAAATGCAGTGTTGTGTTTGAGAAAATGTTGAAGATTTGATGTTTGAAACTTTTGAAAAGATTCTTGAAGAATTACTTGAGAATGTGAAACATCTTGGAGAAAACTAAAATTGGGAAATATCATTTGGAAAGCTTAGAAAATCATTTTTGAAGTAACTTTTGAGACTTTATGTAGGTTTGAGATTTTGCTCTAATTCGGTTACTATGTAATTAGAGCTCTATCTCATCATGCTTAAGTTCTTTTAGAGATGTGAATGTGGATGCGTGAATGCATTGATCCTACAAGATTCATTCCTACCACTAGGGGTGCACAAAGAGTCGAGCTACTCGAGCTTGACTCGTTTAAGCTCTACTCATAAACGAGTCGAGCTCAAGTTCACGAGTTGACTCGTTCAACTAAACGAGTCGAGCTCGAGTTCACTCAATTGGACTCATTAAAGCTCGACTCGGCTCGAATGTATTAAAATATCAGTTTTTAAAAAACCGGTTCAGAAGCGTCTCAGGTGGGAAACACTTTTTTGTTTTAGGGTTTCCTTTTCTCCAACTCCGACTCTCCCTCTGGCTCTCTCCGACTTCTCCTTCTCTTCTCCCATTATCCGTCTGTGACTGAAACTTTTCCTCCATTGTGAGTTTGCAACCCTAACGGCCTAACCTTTACTTGTCAGCGGGCCACTTTAGGCTTCATCTTTCATCCTTCAAGCCTTCAAGGTCAGCCGGCTGCTCTGCTCCGCTTTCAGCCCAAGGTTCCTACGTGTGCTCTCCGCTTCAGCCTTCTGGCCCTTCTACCTTCAACTTTTAGCTGAAGGTTCCTGCTTGTATAAGTTCTCTCTCTCTCTCACGCTTTCTTTCTGCATTCTCTCTCTTGTTTTCATCATGATTCATATTTTCAGTTCTTCCTGCAGGTGCTTCTCTTTCTCCATCTCCTCGAACAAAGACATGCTTGTTGCACTCTGCTCATCTCTTTTGCAGCGTGAGGTGAGGTCTTCCTGTTGCATGGGGCTATTCTGGTACTCTCTCTCTCTCTCTCATAGAGTCACAGTGGCTTGCCATTGCCAATGTTGGTCATTTTCCTTGTTCCATGGTTTAAGCCGTGTTGGGTGTTGGGACTTTTGTTTTAATGGAATGAGGAGGCATGGAGGGACCGAAATAGCTCTTGCAACAGATAGCTCTTTTTGCTATGAACTTTCTCTATTATTGAAGAAAAAATGAAATGGTTGACGTATACATGAAGAGTTCGTGTGTATTCTTGCATAGATAAGTGTTCGACAAAAATTCTTTTGTAGAAAATTTCTTGCTGATTGTGCCCACTATGAACACTTGCATAGAATGTCACCCTTAATCAGAGTAGCATGACAATATCCCCTATATTTGCTTTATGTGGTCTAGATTTTATTAGTTTATGTGTCACTGCGAAACTAATAAATTTGCTGCCAACAGATGTTTCTTTCCCAAATTCAGGGTAATATTTTGTTCTAGATTTTTTCTGGGTTTTATTTTAGCGAATCAATGGTAAACCAGTGCCAACCCTTGATCTTGATCAAGTGTAGCAGTTTAGGAACATAATTTGAAATTTGTGGTATATCCTTTTTCCTTTTTAGTGGAAACAGAAGTCAATAAGGAACTGGATCTTTGTTTAAGTTATGTAACTAAATTATGTTCCTCCAAGTGTTGAATCTCCTAATTTTGTTTGTTCTCCTTTATAATGGTTCTAGTTGACAAATTTATGCTATCAACTAGAAACTTTTCTGTGCTTCCAGTTTTGTTGCCTTTTGGTTGTCATAAGTTCATGACAATAATATTCATGTTATATCATGACAATACTGTTTGGAACCTCTTTTATCTTCCAACCATATGGTGTAAGCATACATGCTTTTCTTTCATAACCTTATTTTGAGCTCATGGATTGCAGAACTATGTCAGATATGCTACACGTCTGAAGCGTACTAATGCTAAGAAAGCCCTAAGGGATCTGCTGTCCAAAAGCACCTCTAAGTTTTCATTTCAGGTAATTATTGTTATTATTTTTCCCTGTCTTGTTCTTCCTTTATCTTTCACAAGACTATTTAAGAATGCATGACAAATTCAGATTTTGAAACTTTTATTGACTACGATTTGATCATGGGACTTGGACCTTTGTATCAAAATGTTCTTTTCAGCTTAAATTTGTATGCGTATTTCATTTGCAACTGTAATCCTCACTTCCTTTTCATATGTGTGTTTCATTTGTGCCTTCTCATGGTTGTGTTGGGTTTTTATGATATTTATCCCAATGATTTGTGTTTTTTATATTTAATAATAAGAACTAGTGCTTTTCATTTTATATTCCATTAGATTGTAATATGCTTCTGTCAAATTTCATGTTCAAATAGGAGAATAACTTGAGCAGGAGGGAAAATTACTAGTTTGAAGAATGACAAATTTAGAAAGAAATATCATTGATAAGGGCAAACAAGTATGTGATTTAGGACAGTTCAGATGATGCCCCAATTGGAGTACATTCCTACTCCTATGGATTCGTAAGACATTGAAAATGAAAGAGTTTCAATAGATGCTCCTGAAGTACGTGTAAGTGGTGCAAAAAGATCAAGAGCAAATACTTCTAAAATATGAAATGATTTTGACGAGGTCATTATAAATGGTATCAAAAAAGGAAAATGTAAGTACTGCAATATAATGTTTTTGATAAGTGCAGGAGGATCTACATCATCAATCAGAAGACACAAATGTTTGACATGTTTTGCTAATAAAAAGCAAATGATTTTAAGTTTTAAATCTGGAAATACTTCAGATGTCACGAAGAAGCTTATGGAAATGGGTTCCAACATCGATTCTCAATCAATGAGAAAGATAGTTGCAAAACTAGTAGCAACCAGAGAACGTGCTTTTTTCATAGTGGATAATTGTTGGTTTAGGTTCCTTCTTAGGCTTGCTTTTCCTAATTGGGTGCCAGTTCCAAGAACGACAATTAAGAGAGATGTCATGAAATTATATGAAGATGAAAAGAAGAAATTGCTTCTTGTCTTGAAGGGTGTTGATAAGATTGCTTTGACTACAGATATGTGGACATCAAACCAACAACTTGGATATATGGCATTAACAGCACATTTCATTGATAAAGAGTGGAATATGCAACAACATATCATCAACTTTATCGAAGTTGAGCCTCTTCATACTGGGTTAGTTTTAGCAAATGTAATTGCTAAGCATCTTGTAGAGTGGGAGATTAAAAAGAAATATCTATTACAATTGACAATGCTTCATCAAATGATGTTTTTGTCAGAAAATTAAAAGAGAACATGAAAAAAAACGGCATCAACTTGTATTATGGAGGTAAATTTTTTCTTGTGCGATGTTGTGCACATATTTTGAATCTGATGGTACAAGATGGGTTGAGTGTCATTAAAGATGAAATCATTCGTATTAGAGATGCAGTAAAATATATCAAAGTTTCACCTTCAAGAGTCCATGGTTTTGCAGCTGCAGCTAGAGAGTTGGAAATTTCAACGACAAAGAAGTTAGTGTTAGATGTACCAACTCGATGGAATTCAACATATTTTATGTTGGAAATAGCTCTTGCATATAAAGATGCTTTTGCAAAATATAGCATGGAAGATCCAGGCTTGGTATGGTTCTAAGGATTAGGAAAAAATAGCAGTGATATGTGATTTTCTTCAAGTTTTATATGATGTGTCCACATTATTTTTTGGGTCATCTTATGCAACAACAAACTTCTATTTTCTTGAAATTTAGAGAGTTCAAGAAATATTACAGGAAAATGTTGAAAATGAAGGTGGATTTATGAAGGCAATGGCAGTGAAAATGAAGGAGAAATTTGATAAATATTGGAAATCCTGTAACTTGTTAATGATTATTGCATCCATATTAGATCCACGTGTGAAACTCACATTATCAGAATTTATCTTTTCAATAATTTACGAGTCAAGAGAAGAAAGGGAAGAACAAATGCAAATGATAAAACAATCTTTACAAAATGTTTATGAAACTTACATTCAAAGAAATGAAGTGGATGCCAATATTTCTACCACATCAACTAATTCCTCTAGTATTCAAGGTCGAGAGAGTCGAGACACACCACGTGGTGGAAGACAACTATTTTTAAGTTCTTGGGTAAAGCTGAAAATGTTGCTTTTTAGGTCACCAAATCCGAGATAGACACATATTTAGAGGACGGATTGAATAAGCATGAGGATAATGGTGATGAAGATTCTTTCAATATTTTGCAATGACAGAAGGATAAGGAATCTAAGTATTGAATTCTTTCACAAATGGCACGTGATCTATTGTCAATTCCAATAACTTCTGTTGCTTCAGAAAAAGCTTTTAGTACAAGAGGTCGAATTGTTAATGATAGTCATAGTTCATTGATGCCAAAAACAGTTGAAGCTTTGGTTTGTTTTGGTAATTGGGTAAAGAATGATGGTGATCCAATGCATGAAGTGTTAACAAAAGTAATTATGTTTTGAAGAAATTATATTCATTAAATATTTTGTGAACCATTTGTTAATTGACTATATGTATTTCTTTCAAGTTAAGGATGAATAAAGTGAATATATATCATTAGAATGATTCAAGTTGCCTCTTGGTGATGCTTGTTTTTCTTCTTATTGATCTAATGTGATTCTAGTGTTTGTTTCTGTTGCCTCTTGCAGTTTTCAGCTTTGATGTAATGTTCACGACTCATGATTGTGTGGAGAGCTTCTATATGAAGTGAGTATGTGAATTCGGGTTAGTGATACAGTTTCTTAACTTTCCTTCACCTCTTAAGAAATGTTCTTGTTGTATCTTTTGCTTTTTGGTATCTTTGGTTCCATTATTGTCAGTGTTTATGACCATTGTGCACTTAAAAAGTCATTTTTTAAAATTGAAAATAATGTGACATAGCAGTCCAACCACGTGTATTCAGTAGTAGTTGATGGATTTCCACATCAAGCCTGCCGTGGCTGTATCAACTAATTAGGATTTCAGCTTCGAGTAGCTATTCTTTGTTGTATTGTACTTCTCCTAAATGTTCAAATTTCCTGTAGAAATGATCCCAGAATTTTATTATGTGACTGTATTGAAAGTTTTCTTTGATGCCCACTATAGCTTGACGTGCTTTTCCAAATTCCAGTTGTGAGAAGCACAACATGCTGGTTTGCTTCTTCTCTGAACATGGTCTCTTGCAACTGAAGCAAAGGAGCTTGGTTTCTCCTGCACCTTCCTGATTTCAATGATAAGATCAACTGTTAGCAATCAGCTCACAATGGAGAAGTTCTGAAGGACATGAAGAAAGTTTTGACTTCTCAGGGGCCAATCTGGGCTCTTACATTCTTTCTTGTTAGGATGTTAGTCTTATAGACATCCTGTAGTTAAAGAATAAACTTTTGAAAGTTAAGGCAGCATGATGTATTGGGACCTGCATTTTACCATGCCTTTGGGACACACATTTTCTGTGGTCTGTTGATTAAATGCTTTATTTATGTGGCCTCTTATAATTTATACTGCTGCTAATATTACGTGTTGGGAGGCTGGAATGTGAATTGTCATCTGCAAAATCATAATATTACGTGTTGGGAGGCTGGAATGTGAATTGTCATGTGCAAAATCATAATATTACATGTTGGGAGGCAGGAATGTGAATTGTCATGCATGTGGTTGAGAATGAGGTTCTCCTGCTTTGCCTATTTCTATACGTGCATTGCTGGGTTATACAGACTCATATGGGACAATTCTTATTTGAAGTTCTTCAAGAGGGTACCATGTCAGTTCATTAGCTATACATGCCTTCTTAAAGATGGTATTCTTATTCATGATATTCTAATTTTCTAAATGACCATGGTCTGTGTTCTTTGCTCCATATTTTTTTTAAGACGGTGCAATATAAAGTCGATGCTATACCACATAATTCTCAGTTCCTAGCTGCCGAGGTTTATCACTGATTATTTGTAATAGCAGCTACATTTTACAGAACTTCTGGCATTTCTGAAATTATGTGAGCACACCAAATTGTTATTACCTTGGCATATTGTTAATTCTTAATTCTATTCCTAATTTTATGTTCATAAGAGTAAGGGTAATCTACACTTATTGCCATAAATTGTGTTAAACGAGTTAACGAGTTAGATTATGCCTAAACGAGCTAAATGAGTTAAATGAGACTTAACGTTAAACAAGTAAACACCTAAACTAAACGAGTTAAACGAGTCGAGCTCGAGCTCGTGTTAGGGAACTCGACTCGAGTTTGAGTTCGAACTCTTTGAGCCGAGTCGAGCTCGAGCTGGGCAAGCTCGGGCTCGACTCGGCTCGTGTGCAGCCTGACCTACCACACCACCTAAAGGCATTCTCACCATCACGTACATTCAAGATTTTTGTAATAAATATTTTTGAAGAAAGAAAAAAGTTTTTGAAAATGGAATAGAGTTGTAGACCCTCAAGCATGATTCCAATATTGGGTCATTACTTTGACTTTTAGTCTTGGTGAAGTCGGCAAATGAAAAAGATCTTTAAAGAAAAATGTTCAAAAAAATGGAAAAGTTGAAAGACTTAAACCCAAGAGAGATATAGAGAAAGAGATCTTGAAATTCACAAAATCAAAGATTTAAAATAAAGATATATATATATATATATATATATATGAAACCTTGTGAAAATGATGTTTAAATTAAATAGATAAGAGAAGATCATTTTAGAAAGAGAGAGAGAGAGATTTAAAAATGAAATACACACATATATATATTCATATATACATATACGTGAGTTTGTAAAAGTATGTTAAATCATTAAGAGAGAAAGACAAAGAAAGACATTCATGTGCACATATATAACATGTATATATGCATATGTCTTCATGAATATTAAAATCAAGAAATGACTTGAAAATATCCGACTTCAATTTTGATGTAGACTGGAGGGGAACTTGGGCTCATGCAAGAACCTAAGCTAAGTCTCCAAGGCCGCATTAGAGAGGGTATTTGGTTTTTAAAATCTTTTGGAGAGGGTATTTGGTTTTTAAAATCTTTTGGAAAATATGATTCTAAAATTTTTGTGTGTGGATAAAAACCACACTTACAAGAAAATTGATTTCTCTCACCATTGGGTATGGAAGAAAATAAAAAATACATAAAATGAGGAATGACGAAACACTCATTGGAGTTCCTAATTGAGTGATTAAGAAATAAACTAAGCGTGAAAATGACATGAAGATGCGCTTTAACTTATACAAATTTGTGAAGGGCTTTCTCGGGTTGAACAAGTCCTAACCACAAAAATCAACACAAGAATGAAGAAATCCTAATCCCAAGCACTCATTTTCACCGTGTATTTGCTCATCAATTAAAGAAAATTAGAACATCATGTATGATCATCATTTCAAGCATGAGTGAGGAGTAAGATAATATAGCAAACATATTTTTGAAGATAATATGAAGAAATGAAATTTATTTTTTCTTGCTCATACTTCTCGTGCACTCAACATGTAGCTCTCGATTCCGGATAAGAAATCATTTGGGAAATGAAAATAGATGAAAATGGAGGACTACATACCTCGAATATGAATGATATTAGGAATGAACCATCTCTTTTGAATGATCTTGGAGTCACCTCGGATGAAACTCCAAGGTGATGAACCACCAAGAGATCTCTTTGTGCGCCTAAAAAAGGAGGGCTTGCGCGAGCACTAACGTGTGATGATGCGCTTGCACATGGCACGCTCGCACATGTGGGCAAATGCTCCTTCCCTTTTTCTAAATAAAATTTAATAAAATAAAATATGTTGTTTATATAGGAGGCATAAAACATTTTTTTATTTAAAATGTGTAAAAGAAAAGTTTTTGTTAAAAATGGGCAGCCGACTCTATTTTGAGCTACTTCAGGCTCGTTTTGGATCCAGATTCAACTTAGTTAGCCGCCAACGAAGCATAAAACAAAAAGATGTTTTCTGCATGTGACCGATGCTCCTAACACCAGACTTTGTCATTTTGAACTCAATTTTGGATTTTGAGTTTGACATGTTTGATTTGAATCTAAACTTGGGTTTCAAAAATCATTTTAGATTGAATAGTTACGAATTTGTTTTGAGTATAGGATTAAATCCGAATACAGTATTTTTGAAAAAATTTTGTGTGATAACAGTTTCCCTTCTTTGTTACTAAGTCGACATTAGGTGTGCTTAGTGACAAAGATTAGCACCCCAGATTTTTCAAACAAAACATTTTGGAATGATGCTTCAGGCTTAACCCCTTTACCTAAATGGGTTGTTTGAGCTTACGTTGCAGGTTTAACCCCTTACCTGCACGGGTTTGCTGAAAGTAAATTCAGGTTTAACCCCTTTGAATGGGTTTGCCTTGGCTTGCATTGCAGGTTTAACTCATTGCTTGTGTGGGTTGCTCTTTAGTCCATAATTTCAAGTTTTACCCATTTTATAAATGGGTTGCTCCATAACAAGTGGAAATGTCAGGAAAAAAGCTTCATCACATCGAATACCTTTGTTGAAGCAAGGAATGAGACCATATAGCTCCTTCATTGGTTGTGACAAGAAAACTTATTATCACCTCAAGTCCCTTTTGGTGAAATTTTTTTGTTTTCACCAAATGCTGGATTTTGAACTTGTTAAAATTCCTCAAACTAGTGTTTGAGTTGAACTTGCTTTGAAAAGCCCTTGGCCAAATGGCTGAGTTGCGCTTGCTTCATAAGATTCTCTTCTTAGCGACCAGGTTGAACTTACTTTAGAATACTCCGAACCTAGCGGCCAGATTGCACTTGTTCAAATCTTTAGTTGATTTAAGTGGGATATGATTCCTTGTTTTTATGGACAATGATGATTGTGAAACAAAAATGTGTGTCGCAAAAGCAATTTAGAAATGTCTCAAAATATTCATAATTAAAAAAAAATGCCTCAGTATTAGCAATTGCCATGAATGGTAATGGATAAAATGTGATTCAAAACAGAATATGTGAATGTATTAAGTAGAAGATAGAAGGTTGATACTTGGATTGAAACAAAAATACTAGAAAATGCCCCAATGAAAAGAAGGTATAGACAAAATTATGTAAAAGAAATTGATATATTTTCCGCTAGTAGGAAAATAAAGGTGCAAAGTAATATGAGCTTTGGTATGAAAGAATTTCTATTTTGTCTTCAATGACAAGAAATTGAGACAAAGCTTATTGGAATGAAAATGAGAATATGATCGGTAGATGGTGATTCTCATAGCAAGATAATATAGGACAATAAAACATCTTAATTTTGAAAGGATTAAATCTCAAGCAGAGTATAAATATATGAGGTTTGATTCAGAAAGATATAGACTCAATAAGGGTGGATGAATAAATTAAAAATAAGTGTCTGACTATTAAAAATAGAATATGTGAGCAAAACAAAGATCTTGGAATAAATAATGACCCAATAAAATCATGGACGTAGTAAAATGAGAAGAAAGACACAGCATAGATATTGAAGCTAGAAAATTATTTGGTTAAATATAAATAAAGGGAAAAAAAAAGGAATGCATGACCTCAGTCAAGCACGTGTTGATCACGAACTGAGATTGAGGCGAAGAAAATAATGGAAATTGCCTTAATTAAATAAAGAAAATTGATATGTGAGGGTGGAAGCAGAGCTTGGATATAAAAGAATTTTTTGATTTATCTTTAATGACAAACAATTGGGACAAAACATGTAGGAAAGAAATTTTTTGTAGAAATAGATCGGTAAATAGTGATTCTCATAGCGAGATATCAAGTTAATAATATAGGAAAATAGAGAAAATTGTGAGCAATTTATCACTTGTGAAGAATTTTAGCTTTGAAATGATTAGACCTCAAGCAGAGTATAATAAATGTTTGATGCTTGAATCACATGTCCGATGATTAAACATGGAGTATACTTGAGTAAAGCAAAGATTGGTATTCAATTTGGAATAAATGATAACTCAATAAAACAGGGAGAAAGATATGGATGTTGAGGCCAAAAAAATTATGCATGACCTTAGTCAAGCAAAGTTGGTAATTGAGCTAATAACTGGTTATCATGTTTAAGAATATGAGGTTGGACCAATGAATAAATGAGGGATTGACAAAGTATGATAAAATATAGATTTTGAAGTAATTTTGAAAAACGGATTTGCTGAATGACAGTATTTGAAAAATCAATGTCATTTAGATAGTAAGGTTAAAGCATGAACTTATGACATGGTCATGTTGAAGATTATGTAGAGATGATCGAAAAAAACGTTGATTTAAATGAAAAATATGGAATGTAAAATTATTAAATTGATCAAAGATTGTTGAAGACGCACATGCATTCATCATACAATATAGCACTTTCTAAAGTCACATTTATCATGTATATATTTGGAAAATGAGCATAGGACCCTAACTGAATTTGGTTTGATCAAGTATGATTGTTCCATATAAGATATGTCAATATACCTTAGCGAAGAGGCTTAATACAAGCATAGACTCTTTTATTTGGCAACTAAGGGTAAAGTTTATCAACTTCTTTTTGGGCACTCGTCGATATACCACATGTTACCACTCATGGTGTTAACGAAGAGGCTTTCCAGCCCAAGGTGTGGTCTAATTGTAAGGCTTAGTTATGTGCTACCGCCTAAGACCAAAATCGACAACATGATGACCAGGACAAATATGTATTGAAAATTTTTGATAAGCAAGCATGCAAAATCGGTTGTCTCCAATGCAATGTTGCTTAAGATGATGATTAAAATAAGAAGAAGAACAAACATTGTCTTCAATCAAGCCTTAAATTGAGGAGGGTTGTATTTGATCCTAGGTCTAAGTGAACATGATTGATCATCCTCAATTAATCTTATATGCAAGAGAGGAAACATAATCAAAGGGTGGTCTTTTTCACAAAAAAGGAGGGCATGTACACACAGGACCACTTGGCACGCTAGGCGCCGTTTGCCCGCTATCGTGCTTTGTGAGCAGGCTGCCCGCGACCCACTGCCGCGCAAAGGAGTACTCATGCACGATGATGCACTCGCTCGCGCGAGCGCTAGCATGTGGCACGCTCACACGTGCAAGTGCGTGCTCCTTCCTTTTTTTAAATAAAATCTAATAAAATAACATATGTTGTTTATATAGGAAGCATAAAATATTTTTTTATTTAAAATGTGTAAAGGAAAATTTTTTGTTAAAAATGGGTGGCTGACTCTATTTTGATCTACTCCGGGCTCGTTTTGAATGCATATTCGATTTAATTAGCCACCGACGAAGCATAAAACAAAAGGATGGTCTGTGCACATGAACGACGCTCATAGCACCAAACTTTGTCATTTTGAACTCGATTTTGGATTTTGAGTTTGAAATGATTGATTTTGATCTAAACTTGGGTTTACAAATTCATTTTAGATCAAATAGTTGCGATTTTGTTTTGGGTATAGGATTAAATCTGAATACAGTATTTTTGGAAAAATTTAAGGTGGTAACACATAAGTAATGTGAAACATGTTAATGAGAGTAAATATGTTTACTTGTGAAGGAAATTGCTAGCTTTCAACCCCGGGTGAGAAAGTATAACGATGTTGAGTACCATATGAAGAAGAATTTGTATTTTCTCCTCCCAAATTAGGAAACTTCAAACCGCTTTTTTTAGATATTCAATCTTAACTTTTTGCCTCATGACTTTTACCTCTAAAGCTGCATTATGTGCTAATATTTCACACTAATCCCGCATGTGCAAACACGTCCATATTTGTCCTAAGCATGTGCTTGGGTCAACATATCTATCCGTAATTGTGTATATGCTTTCCTTTCTAGCCTTGTAGTGAGCATTCCTTTAATATTGTCCTACACATAGTAAAGTACTTTAGATAAAAATGACATTAAAACAAAAGAATGTATACCACAATAAACATACATATTACAATTTAAAAGAAAAGGAAAACTGCTCTTACAATAATTGCTTGTCTCTGCATTATGGTACAACACATTGTGAGGCACATGTCCTAGAGCCGAGCTCTATAAGGCTCAATGTCACAATCTAGGATCTAATTGACAAAAAGCACATGGAATATCTCATTATCTGCCAGCATAATATGATTAAGAGAACATAATACAGGATAACTACTTTTAGCTTACAATTTTGACTATAAAAGGAGTGAAACTTTTAGTTCATGTGTGTGTGTGTGTGTGTGTGTACGTATGTTTGAAAAGGTTCTTAGTATTTTTCCTGATTAAGGCCTATAATCTGCAAAAATATATATTAAGTAAACATACCTTATTTGGTCAAAAAATAGTTGACATGTTTGAAGCTATGCCTCTGATTTTTAGTATTAAAGTGTTCCATAAGGGCCGACCATCATTCTGGTGGGATGTCATCAAGTTGATTTGCTAATCAGTCATGTAAATTGTCGAATATCTTGTAGATGGCTCTAACCTTAGACCTCCAATTTGTCACATCTTATTGTATACAGCCAACACCAATCTCTTCAAAATCCCATTGATAGTATAATATTCCCACATTGAATGGATGTATAGTTGATCATGGAAATTTCAAAAGATAACAATCTAATAACAAAACTTATCGTAGCAGTAAAAATAGTTTAAGGGTGTGAATATATAATTATTGTTACATTCACTAGAATTTGTAAACCTTCCTTGTAATCATTAGGAAGTTCTTTGAATTCGAAGTAGATCAAGGGTGCCTTATATGGATCTTGAGCTACCATCTGCTAATGTTTTATGCCTCATCACCTATAAGTTGATAACGTGAATTATGTCTGACTGTCATTTTCCTTCTTACGGGTTGATTGGTAGTCACTAGACCCTATGATGTTCCTCACTTCCTTCGAGTTAGGTCATAGAGCTTCTAGTCATAATGTCCTCCACTTATGTAAGAAGAAGATTAGTAATATCCCTTTCTTTATAAATGAAAGCAGAGCGATCAAGAGAGCCCCTTCTAAAACCATAGCTTTCATATGCAGAAAAAAACAGTCAAACCAAGAGCATGATGCTTTCTTCAAGCCATACAAAGACTTCCCCGAGTTTGCATACCCATGTAGTTTTTCAGTGTATCCAGGATGTTGTTCCATATACACCTCATCCTTTAAATCACCTTGTGAGAAAACATTTTGACATCCATCACACTAAGCTTTCATCCCTGGTCAATGGTTAAAGATATAACAACATGAATGGTACCCATCTTCACTACTGTTCTCAAAGTCACATCATAGTCCTGTCTATATTTATGTGTGAATCTTTGAGCCATCATTGAGCTTTATATCTATGGATAATTCTATCAGGTTTATTTTTTATAAACCTACTTTGAGCTAGGTACATTCATCCCTTCGGGCTGTGGGATGGCTTCCCATGTATGGCACTCATGGAGAGCTTCCATTTCTTTATTCATGGTTCTATCCAATATAACAATGTCATTGAATCAAGTTGGCCCACTTTGCTTTGCAAGATGGGACATAAACAACTAAAATTCAAAAGAAAAGTTATAATAGCTCACTCATCACTAAATGGGAGCTAAATTATTAGAAACCTCCTTTACTACTATGGAACCTATGTCTTTGTGTCTTCTAGTGTAGATATGTCTAGAAAACTACTGTATATGGGGCATCTCTATACTTTTCTGAGGACTATCTTCTTTCCAATCACCACTAAAGTATGGTAAGTTTCTGTACAACCTTTTCAAGCATTGTTAAAATGATCTACACTTAACCACAGATCATACACTTTCTTTTTGCTAGTGGGCACTTGTGTAAGTCCACACAATTCGAGATTCTGTTTAATAAAGATAACTTTGTTGGAAGTTCTGATGTGTTTGGTGACCAGAACATCACACATGTACTCCCTTAAGCATCTGTATATCCAACAAACTTTCACTTAGCTGCCTAATCATATAACTTACTTTTTAGAGATGAATTGATATGCATGTAACACATGCAGTGAAAAGGATGTAACTCATCAAAGCAGGGATGCTGTCCAAACAAGACAAAGTATGGTGACTTGTGTACCAAAAATGCATAGGAAGACAATGTATGATGTGAATTAAAGTATGAAATGCTTTTGTGTAGGGATTAATACACACATGACTGTCATGAAGTATGCTTATAGAACTTTCTACAACATGCTTATGTTTTCTCTCCGTGACTTCATTTTCTTGTGGAGTATGCAGGCTAGAACTTTGTCCACTTATGTCATTATTCTGAATAAGGTAGTAAAATTATTTGATGCATACATTCCTCCACCATCACATTGCAATGCACAACAATATAGAAAACCTTAGTTTTGACAATAGATAGAAATCTTAGAAAATTAGAAATGCTTCATGTGTACGTTTCATAAAGTATATTTAAGTATATCGAGAATAGAAGTCCATAAAAATGGCATAATAATGACTTCTAGATAAAGAAGAAATGATTAGGGTGGGTCCCCAAACATCAAAATACACAATTTGAAATAGTTTGGAAGTGTTTTAGAGATAGAAAAGAAGTACATGACCCTTACAGAGTTTGCAACTTGAACACTTATTTTTTTTAAAAAAAAGAAGACAACTGGACTCTGGAATAAGGTGATCGCTTCCAAGTTTCTCAATAAAACCCTGACTACAATGACCCAAATGTCCATGCCAAACATCTGAGTTATTACAATAAGAAGATTCAGAAGGCCCAAATAAACAAGAACTACTGGAAGATGACTCAGAGGACAAAGACAATGATGTCAACTACATGCATGGCACCAACCAAAGAATAGAAGGCATCTCCTTGAAAAGGTACATGTTTCCTCGTCTTTCCCCGTTAGCAAACATCTCCTTTGTACATGTTGAAAGATCCTTAACATGGACAAAGGAGAGGGTAAATTTAATAGAAGAATTCATATCGTATTATTTTTTATATTCAATTCAAGAAGAACATTGGGCAAAGAGAGTGTAGACTTAAGACATACAGATACATGCATTTCCAATATGAGTGATGAAGTAGTGAGTTCCATCTCATGTCACTATGCCACCTCTTTTAGAATAAGGAGATAAGTGTGACAACTTACCTTCATTACCTGTAACATGTGTGACAACACTAGGACCAGCACATTACTCCTGCTCATTTTATTTGACCATCATTTGTGACATGGTTGACAATAAGAACGGTTGTACTTCTACAAGCAACGCTTTTGTGCCCTAAGCATTGACTGGTTTGCTTTCTACCTTATTCACATTTCCTTTGTTTTGAGTGTTGAGCGAAACAATTTTCCTTCACATGCACCCTCTTATTACATTGAAAACAAGTAAAAACTCTTCCTTGATTCTTTGCATTGTAGATATGTTCGATCCCCAAAATATTTAGTTTTTAGAGTGCTCCAAAAAAATGAGGTTTTATTTTAAATGAGAGAGAAAGAGACTCGCCCATTGGAGGATTGTCATTCCTAGCACCTTTATCGAGGGTAACCAATCCAAGGGCTATGTTTATTCTTGATGCATTTCATTTTGGCTTAAGCATTTTTTATTCTAAATGCGGTGTAGTGTTTGAGAAAACATTGAAAATTTGATGTTTCAAATCTTTGAGAAAGTTTTTGAAGAGTCGTTTGATTGATTTGAGAAATTTTGAATTGAGAAATCTTTACAAATATCACTTGAAAACCTTTGGAGATCACTTTTGAAGTCATTTTAGTGTTCTTTTAAGACTTTAAGTAGGTTTGAGATTTTTGTTCTCATTCGGTGACTACTTAGTTAGAGCTCCATGTCATCTTGCTTAAGTTCTTTTAGAAGCGTGCTTGTGATCATTCGTAATGTTAAGTGAATGTGAATGTATGAATGCATTGATCCTACATGATTAAAAGGAAATCATTCATTCCTACCATAACATTCATCTAAAAACATTCCTACCATCACATATACTTGAGTTTCTCATTCTTATTTATAAAATTGTCATAAGTATTTTTATCAAAAGAAAATTTTTTGAAAATAGAATGAGGTTGTAGACCATCAAACATGATTCCAATAGTGAGTCATTATTTGATTTTTTATCTTGGTGAAGTCGACAAATGGAAATTTAAAACATTAGATTTTTGGGCAAAAATATCCAAAAATAATTAAAAAGATGAAATACTTTCATAGAGAGAAAAAAAGAAAGAGATTTTAAAGATCACCAAATAAAAGATTTAAGAATAGAGGGAGATACGTATCTTTATATGTATTTTATACGTATATGCATGTATACATACATGTACGCGTTTGTATATGAAAGTTTATGAAGAGAAAGTACAAACTCAAATGGAGAGGGTTAAGAAGATTTGTGTGAGAGAGAGAGAGATTTTATAAGAAAAGATATATATATATATATATATATATATATAGAGAGAGAGAGAGAGAGAGAGAGAAATTTGTAAAGGAAAACATTCTACTTGAAGAGAGAAACAAAAAATTATAGAGAGGGAAATGGAACATATGTATGTACACATTCATGTGTATATGAAAATTCGTAAAATGATATGTGAAACCATAGAGAGAGATAGACAAATAAACATAATCATGTACACATATAATTATATAACATGTATATACGTATATATCTTCTTGAGAGTTAAAATCAAGAAATGACTTGAAAATATCCGAATTCGATTTTTATATAAGCCGGAGATGAATTTGGGCTCATGAAAGAGCTAGGTTAAGTCTCCAAAACCTCATTAGAGAGAGTTCTTGCTTTTGAAAATCTTTTGAAAAGCATAATTTCAAATATTTTCATACATGAACATAAAACATAATTATTTTATTTATTACAAGGAAATACATTTAACCCACCATTAGGTATGGGAGAAAGTCAAACAACGTAATAAAGTACTTAATTGAGGTTCTTAATCGAATGACTAAGAAAGAAACTAAAGGTAAGAATGACAAAGAAATGCATTTTTAACATGTACATATTCATTAGGGTTTTTTCGGGCTGAACAAATTCCAACCTCAAAACCAACATAATAATAGAGAAGAATTCCAATTCAAACACTCATTCTCACCGTTCATTCATATATAAATATAAAAAATCAATCAACCATGCATGAATAATATCTCAAAACAAAGCAATATTCAAGAGAAGAGATAAACATGTTTCGATCCTAAAATGAAATGTATTTCATCTTCTCATGCTCTCGGAGTACTCAAGAATAGCTTCTTGACTCCGAAAAGGATATCTGAGAGCTATCTTATATAGCCATGGGGAGATGAAAAAGGGAAGAAGTAATGAAAAGAAATGGAGTGAGATATTGATTACATACCTCTAATGAGAATGATTTAGAAGATGAATCTCTTACTTCAGATGATCCTAAGGTTGCTTTGGGTGAAGTTCCAAGGTGATGAAGATATGCCTCCAAGAGATCTTCTTGTGCTCCCTTGAAGAGTTGGATCTTGAAGAAGCTTGCTCTCAAAGTTGGAGAAGAAGAAGAGAATGAGAGAGAAATTGAGAAAGAGAATGAGAGTTGCTTTGGGTGAAGTTCCAAGGTAATGAAGATATGCCTCCAAGAGATCTTCTTGTGCTCCCTTGAAAGGTTGGATCTTGAAGAAGCTTGCTTTAAAGGTTGGAGAAGAAGAAGAGAATGAGAGAGAAATGAAAAAAGAGAGCTAAGAGAAAACTCTAAATCTTCAAGTCAGAGAGCACTAAAAGTTCCTCAAGGGTTAGCTCATGCCCAAAGAGAAGAAGATTGTGCGAGTATTTATAGGGAATTTTGGAGCCAAAACTCAAAATTTGATTTTTTTTTTAATTTCACAATATTTTCATATGAATTTCAAGTATTTTTGAATAATTTGATTTTATTTTTTAAATAGGTTTTGACTAAATAGGATTGGCCATTAGCCCTACAAACACCCCTTTGGGGTGTGGGCAGGGCTAATGCCCACCCAGCCAGGCTAAAGGTTTTTGACTCAAAATAGGGCCTGCACTGCACACAGGCCCTACCCGACGTGTTGCGCGTGCAAGGATGCATCGCAGCAGCGGCCGATGCGTTGTTGTGTGTTGCGGCGAGACGAGCATTTTCACAAGGGGGGTGAAACGCCCTCCTTATTATCTCATTTGGACCAATAAGGGGCGGGTTTTGCCTCCTTAGCCTCCCAGAGTAGGGCTGCACAACAAGTCGAGCCAACTCGGGCTCGACTCGAACTCGCTCGAAAAAGCTCGGCTCGAGTTCGACTCATTTATAAACAAGTCGAGTTTGAGCTAAAAGTTAAACTCATGTCAATAAACGATTCGAGTTCGAGTTGCAAGAACTCGACTCGACTCGTTATATTAAATCGATTAAATTGAATAAACTGGTTCGCGAAACCGGTTCACCGGTTTAGGGTAAAAACTTTTTTCTCTTTCCATTCGGTCTTCACTCTCCCTTCTTCCCGTTTGTTCCCATCTGCTCTCTCTCTTGTTGTCTTCCCTCTTCCATCGACCACGACCTGAGGGAACTTGCTGTCTTCCAACTGCTCTCTCTCTTCCGCTGCTGCTGCCTTCTCTCACCGGCCGCCGCTGCTGCCTCAGACGCATCCGTCGCCTTTCCCCTTCTCTTGCTGCTGCTGCCTCAGACGCATCCATCGTCCCTCTCACTCTTGCTGCACCTCCTACTCTCGCCTTCACGCCAGGTACCTCTTCGGCCTTCTTTTTTTCTTCTCTTTGTTGTTCTTCTTCTTCCTCCTCCTCCCAATTGATTTTGCCCAAATGAAACCCACCAGAAATCAATTGCATCTATCGCCTTTCCCCTTCTCTCGTTGTTGCTGCCTCAGACGCCATCAACACTCACATTCAATGCTCTTGAGGGACTATTTGCTACCTCCTCCTTTCTCCTTCCACAAGGTTTACAGGTCTTCTCCCTCTCCCTCTCTTTCTCTCTGCTGCTTTGTGGCATAGCCCCTTTTTCTTTTGTGAGTTTTTTCGAGTTTTTTGTTGAACTATGTTGCATTGATGAGGTGTTTGACAAAACAAAGGGTATGATTATGTGCTTGATTACAACGAGAAATAGGTTTTCCTGTTCTCATGCAGAGAAGTAGATGGTTGAAGAACACCCAGATGCAAGAAACGAGTTACTCGAGTTAAAATGAAGGAGCAAGAAGAGTTTTGTGGCATAGATGCAGTAAACGAGTTGATCGAGTTAAGCGAGTCGAGCTCGAGCTCGACTTTGTATAATTGAGTCGAGCTTGAGCTTGTGTTAGGTTGCTCGAGTCGAGCTCGAGTCGAGTTCGAGCTCGAGTCGAGTTCGAGCTCGAGCTCGACTCGGCTCGTGTGCAGCCCTATCCCAGAGGGCCGTTCAAAGAATAATATTAGAAAACAACGTAGAAAATTATACTTTACACATATATTTAAAGGGGTAAAAATGGTTTTCTTTTTTTTTGTTGCAAACGGAGCCAACTCCACTTTGAATGACTTCGGGCTCATTTTAGATTTGGATTGGGTTCAATTGGTTGCCGACATGTTTGATTGAGTGGTTTAAGCTCAAAAACACAATTTTGGTGCGAGGACGAGACTTAAAACAAAGGGAAGGTCCGTGCAGGCGTGTGCGACACTCAATAGCATCAAATTTTGTTGTTTTGATTTTGACTTTGGATTTTGAGTTTGAAATTTCTGATTTAGATCTAAACTTGGATTTTGGTTCTTGTTCGGATCTGAAAGTTGGATCTGAATCTTGTGTTTGGGTTTGGATAAGGTTTTAGAAATTTATTTTGGATCGAACAGTCGTGAACTTGTTTTGGGTCTAGGGTTTCTGCTTAGGGTCTAAAAATAAAATACAGTCTTTTGGCAAAAATTTGGGGTGATAACAATATATATGCTAGGTGTGGGGAGATTGCCACATTCTCCCGGTCCAAACTGACATCCACTCTCCCACCTTGATTCCCTTGATTTTCTTGTCCTTAACCTGTGGAGACCTTTGTAGCAAGCACTGAATGAGAATTGGTGGTCAAATCATTTTCCGCGGCTGTCTGCTTTATGGTACTGTCATGTTGAAGAAGTTTCGCCTAAAAATATTCAAAATTGGGTGGCTAAGGGAGACACAACAAGGCAGAAGTAAGCATGTCAAAATCAGGTTCTAAATCATTAACGAGCTGTTGTACTATGTCTTTGTCTGAAACCACACAACTAATAACAGCCAATGATCAGTAATTCCTTTTATATGGCTTATGTACTCCATCACAGGCATGAAACCTTTCTTCTGATTCTAAAACTCCTTCTTCAAGAATAAAGACCAAGAGATAACAAAAAGATAAGGACGGAATAGAAGATAACAGAGAAACAATGATAGGGTGATGAATAGAAGAGAACCAGAAATTTAATAGTATAGATGAGGACAAATTTCTTGAATGGGGAAACTGATTGGATCTCTTTGTGCATTCATTAGGTAAAGTCTAGTAGTAAGGACGGAGTAGAAGATAACAGAGAAACAATGACAGGGTGATGACTAGAAGCGAACCAGAAATTCAGTAGTATAGATGAGGACAAATTGCTTGAATGGGGAAACAGATTGGATCTCTTTGTGCATTCATTAGGTAAAGTCTAGTAGCCTGGAGCTTTGATGCTGAGATCCAAACCATAGATTTGATCTACCTAAACTTTGTTATGTTCATTGGATGTGTCACCCTAGACTAAGCATCAGGCCCACCACAGCAAATATGATCCTAAGCCATGTGGAAGGAAACCCACCCTAATCTTAGGTAGGTTTACCAGTCTTCGACATAGCTTGCAATGAAGAGTTCGAGTCATAAACCTGCTTTAGCATACTCCATGCTTCATGGGTCAACTTGGTCCTCATGATTTGGTTCAACACAGCTTTAGACAAAGTAGATTTTATCCGACATTGTGCAAGTTGGTCAGGTTTATGCTACAAGACCAACTCATGATCGAGTCCATTCTTGTTATTCTTTTGAACATATTATGTAGGAGTTTTAGATGATCCATCTACAAACTGTAGAAGATCCTAAAAGGCCATCATTGATTCCAACTAGTTTGTCTATAAAAGATAATTTTCCCCTGATAGTTTGACTACAACAAGAGCAGCAATAGCATTCCAATGAGTTACAGTAACCATTGACATTGTCAAAGGAAAACAAGTTGGCTCTGATAACAGTAAGAAAACTGAGGATGACAGTGAAAATTCTGGTCTCTATTGTTGCATTCTTTCTATTGTAAATCAGTGGTGCACATAAGAATATAAATGGGCTGACAGTTACATGGTACAACAAAGAGAAAAAATAATAATGAATTCAAGCTTCAACAATTTTCACAACATGTGCAAAGTCATCCCACTAACTCCACTTTTCTCTTGTTCATTGTTAAACTGCAAGCCACTTAGCTTGAATGGAGGAGAGTAATTTTCTTTGAATATAGCAGACACGATATTAGTAACCACCTTGTCACATGGCACGACATAACTCTCACCACACCTTTAGCGTGATCAACATTTTTAGTATCACATACACACGAAATGGCTCTGGGTGCAACACTAGCACAATTTAGTATTTCCTTCTTAATGTATTAAAAAAACTGAGAATAAAAAATAGAAGAATAAAATGAAATGAAGCAAAGAAGAGGAAAGGAAGAAGCTATTATTGCCAGATGCTCCTGGTTTCCACTGATATCTTGCTTATGCTAATCGCGGGTGTCCGCGGGCCTTCCCTATAATAGTAACATGAACCATAAAATAATAATTAAATAATCAATGAATAAGATAAGCTCAACAACTAAGACTGGAAGAGGACGAACGAAGCTCCACCTCAAAGACTCTTCCTATAGATGATACTGAAGAGATCAGCAGACCTTGTCTTCTTGTTTCCAGCAGAAAACCCTCCTACAAATCATTTCTTTCTTTTTGGGATAGAATCCTCCATTTGTGGTTTTTGGGATTTCTTGTATGTCGGCCTGGGTTGCTGTTCCCATCACTTGATAGCTGCTTTAGGATTGGCGAAGATCAATATTATTTATCTCTCAGACTTGCTTTTTTTTTTTTTTTTCCTCTGCTTTGGATTGTCTGTAGCATCTGGAGACTCATCATCCTTGTGTTTGATACACAAGCTAGTTGTCGATGATCGAAGAGGCTGGGGTTGGCCCTCAGCTAAGAGAGAGATGCACAAAAGAAAGAGTGGAGGAAAAAGATTGACAAATAGGATGGGGAGAACAAGGAACATCGAGAAAAGAAGGGTCCTTTCTGCCCTGTTTTGAAAAGTTCAAAACAAACCTAGATTTCCCTACGAATTCTTAGAAACATGGATATGAAATATTGAAACTAATTTCGCCTCAAATATTGCTTAAAATCTTTTGACTAGGCACTATTTGTTTCCTCCTTCCTTTCTCTGTCTCCCTTTCCCTCGTTCTTTTGTCTTTTTCTCTCTTTTTGCATAGGGTCCAAATAGCCCATGCATTCCTAAAAATCATTATGTATATGGTTTGTTCCTTCCATATGGCTGTCACTTTGGAGGCCGGGTTATATGTTATGGGAAGACATGAAAGGAGCCTCCGTAGTGACATGCAGCCAGAGTGACGTGCGTTTCACCATGGGGAAGGCTCCCTTCATGCCTTCCCACAACACTCAAGTCTTCCTTGTTATGTTACATTGTGGATGTTGGCATGAATGTTTCCTATGGATGAATGGCCCAATTTCTTTCGGTAAGAATATTTTAATCATGAGTGGGGTGTGATATTTCTACATTTTTATTTAAAGAGGTTGGGATCTATCCAACCTTGGAAATGTTTGGGATTTATCAAACTTTTCAAGCACATAAGGAAAAAAACAAAATGTTGCATGTAAAAGGAAAGAGACAATTTCAGAAAAACCAAAAATTAGGGAAGTAGATAAAAGTGGAAGAAAATGGCAAAAGGGAAAAAAGTAACAAGGTGCTAGAGGCCCCCACCACCATCTTGTTAACCCCATGTTAGGAGTATTTCAAAAAAAAAAAAACTATTTTTATATAATTTTTAAATTAAAAAGACTTTTTAATTCTAATGGGAATTATCCTAGCGAGAGAGGAGGAGCCAGCGATAGTGCGAGTGCGTATCAACCCCTATTGTGCTCATCCTAGTAATTTGATGTTCTTTCCATCCTTCTTCACCGAGCTTCAACATTCTCCGTGTCTACACTAGCAACGTCCCAGGCAGTGGTGAAATGTTCAAACCTTTCATTCTTTCGTCTCTCTTTCTGTTTCATCTTCATTGTGGTATCAGAGCTCTTAGCTGACCCTTCATTCTCAAATGGCTGTTGTGAATCTAGATTCCTAAGGCAGTAAAAGTACCTTTTTGGCAAATCAAGTTTATGCTGCAATTCTTTATTTTTCCCACTAGTATAAATGTGTGAATAAATTTTAATGAGGTTTCAACATTGTGAAAAATAAAGAAAATAAAATATTAGAAATTTTTTCACAAGTGCCCATTTAATTTTCCAAAATTTGTGCAAGGGTAAAGCGTTGCTGGAAGATAGGCTCCCATCCATTTATTCCAAAAAAGTTGTATGTTAAGCATCAGGCACTAGAATAAGGCTAGCAAACAAAATTGGGAAATCACTAAACCAAATTCAACCCTTCCATCAGCCCAAAAGAAGAAATCAAAAGAAAGAAGAACAATTTGAGCAAAGGGAAATCATCCTCCATCATTGCCTAAGAGTCCCTCTCCATATTTGCGTATCATTTCGCTCAGTTCCAAAGTTGGGAGCTGTTGCAGTAAGGTGATTCTGTTGTTAACTTTTCTTATCACCTTCCAGATAGAAGGAATTTCTCCCTTACCCTCCAAACCTGCTCTAAGCCTGTGTTTCCAGCCATCGTTGTTGGAGATGATGCCTATTTTGATGTCCGGAGTCCAACTTCATCATTCTAGATTTTGGATCCACAATTATAATTCAAACCCAATCAAAGTTCATTGTCCAATCTTTACCTCTCATTTTTTAAACTTCTCTGATGATCACTGACGTACCTAATGTTCGGGATATAAATTTCCAAATCTTTTACTATCCAGACTTCAAAACATCTTCAGATTTGGATTGGTGTCTTATCATGCCTTAAGCAGTCTTATATTCAGATCTAATATTCTTTTCTTTAAAGTGCGTTCATGGATCCAAACGATCCGGATCCGTTTTAAATATTCCAATCCAAATTCAGATTAAAAACCAATGGTTCATATTTTAATTCAATGAGTCTCAAATGGTTTCAAGTTAAACTCCAAGATTTACCAGCGATTTTTGAAATCAAATGGATTTTCAAATAAATTCTACAAACCTTGTGAATGTCTGATACGAGCCTTAGTCCGAGTAGGCCTAACCAAGGCCAAAGGCACGGCCACAGTGAGAGATCACGGCTCAATGGAATTAAACTTCGAGCCTAGAGCAAATGCAGTGGGAGGTGCGGGAGGATATGCAACGGCTCTAGGACATGAATGAACTAGGTGAAGACCAGCAATTGGGGGAATCCGCGAGTTAGGATACTAGATCCATAGGACTTCTCTGGTATAGGCCATGGTCCATTCTTGAGTCGTATCGAAACCCAAGTCTCTAGAGTCGGTCTAGGACGAGTCTAGGGAGGTCTCTTGGCTGAATTGAGCTCAGCTCAATGAGGTTAAGGGATGTGTCAAGTCCGAAGTTTGGGCGGCAACCCGGACGAGGTCCCCACCTTGAGCTCACAAGGCTCAAGGGGCGTCTAGCTAGGACTTAGCCACTTTTCACTTCTTGATTTGCTTTATTTGAGTTTGCGCCAATTCGGTTTTGGATTCAAACTTACCAAGGCGGGTTGTGCCTTGGATCCGTTTTGCTTTAGCATGTTCTGGATTTGGATTTGGGCTGGTTCCATGCATGGGAACCAGATTTATGTACTCATGTATATAAGGTTTTGATTCATGTGTAAATGGATGGAATTTTGGGAAATCAAGGTCATTTGCTTCTTTGCTCTCTCTCTCTCCTCACTTCTCTCCCTCTCTTCTCGTGTCTCTCTCTCTCTCTCTCACGTTCCCTCCAATCTCTTCTCCCAAGACCAGCATGCTGGCCCTCTACTTCCCCTTCCCCCTCACGTCTTCCTCTCCTCTCCTTCCCAACTCCTCACTATCTCCCCTCTCTTTCATTTACATCAATTCTCGTTGAAGAAGAAGGTGAGGGCTTTCTCTTGGGTGAGCCACGGCCCTAGGAGTTATCATCGTCTTCATCTTCGCATCTACCCAGCCACGTCTTGGGTGCAATATCTCTGCTACATCAGAGATATTAGAGGCCTAAGTTGAACAAGGAGGCTGCGTCTTCATCCAAGGAAGGACAGCAAACCCACGGTTTCCTCATACAAGGTTAGTTCTTGGATTCCTAAGGTGAAAGCTAAGCAACTACGTTGGTTTGGTTTGATCCAAGGTTTGACTTACAAGAAGAGGAGAAGTCTCGAGTCACAGCCGAGATTCCCTTCTTTTCCACGGTTGAAACTTGATTTAAACTAAGTTTTACGTGTCTTAGAAGATCCTAGGCATTGAGGCTTTCCTAGTTGAGAAATCACTCAAGGAAACGGCACAAGAAGAGTCGATCGATTCTAGTTTTCATCCGCGGTCCATCTCTGGAATTTCGCCGGCAAAATCAGAATCCCATCCTCAAGAAATCACGGTGAGACCATCTTGGACATGGGAATGGACCATATAAGGTGATTCCACGCAAAGAAAGAAGAAGATACACATTGGTTTCGCGAAGAACGGCCTAGGCGATAGCAAGCACCAAGTCACCGGGAACTTCTGGTTTTCCGGCGACCTCTGCCATAATTCCGGCCACATTTGGGGGATTCTGGTCATCATCACCCAAGGACCAAAGTGCCCTTCCTTGCCACGAAGTGGGACCATCATTTCCAAGGGTAAGTTCGTCCAAAAGTACTCCAAGGAGATATCGCATGGAGAGGAGATTTTCTAGGCGAGAATTAAGGGGAAACTCCTACATTCTAGCTTCAAAAAGTGGTACGAGCTTCATCCTTACCCATCTAAGTCTCTCCTAGCCCTTCATCCAGATCCTTAGGAGAAGATCTGACCCTTGATTTGCACGTGATTTGGAAGAGAATCCCCACATTTGGAATCATCATTCCACAAGGCGCCACCTCGCCACATTTGACTACATTGGAGGAGCCGGCGCCACTAGTGCCCACATTTGGAGGGATTTGCTCTTTAGTTTAGGTGATTCAATCATTAACCATCCCTAGATCCCAGCCACATCACATCCCACTTACCACCTTTGAATTTTCAGCCTTAGATCTAGAGGATTATCCTACGTTCAAGTGTAGGAGTCCACCTTTTGATCCCACGTCAAACTCACTCACGTGATCCCTAACCCTCCTTAGTTCCTCATTAGCTCTCTCATTTAAACCCAAGCCACTCGTTCAATCATCCTTGAACCTAACCACCAGTTCCTAATCAACATCCCACATTCCCTTGTCTTAAGCCACCTCATTCTAGACCTCACACCCTTAGATCATCTTCCCTTACACCGTAGCCGAAGCCGTCCAAGCCCCTATCGCTCCTAACCGGCCCTAAGCCAGCCACACTTAGGATCATTACCAAGCTCTACGGCCGAGCTTTCCTCTATTGACTGTAGTTAGGTAATTCCTCAGCTAAGACCAAGCTGAATCCACCCATCCCCAGCCACGACTACAGCATTTGGTGTGCACCCTTGGGCATTTCATCCACTCGCCCAAGCGAATTGAGGTTGCTATCACCAAGCAACCGGATCCCGTGTGCTACCACGGCACTCAGCCAGGTGGGCTGAGCTAAGAGGCTCTCTCTCAGCTATATCTAGAGCCTACTGCTACACCCGAAGCAGCAGCATTTGTATTAGCTCCGTCAAAACCAGCAGCAGCAACCGAGTTGAAGAGAAGACATCAAAGACTTTACCAGCGATCTTCTCCAACTTGGCGTCTTTCTTGGCGTTGCAGCACCTTCCACCTTGGTGTCCCGATTTTCTCAGCTACAACCTGACGTCTGGAATTCATCCTCAACAGCACCTACAGCAGATCATCAAAGAATTCCAGAAGATTCATCAAATGAACCCCGAGCAAGCCTTGGGGAGGTACTTCATTTAGACTAGTTAGATTTGCTATTTTCCTTGCATAGTTTTGAATCGCTTCCGCATTTGTCCAGTATTCCTGTAGTTTTTCGGTGGCCTAGAGCCTAAGATCCGGCTACAAGGAGTGTGTTTGGTCTGAGTCTAGCCTTAGTTTCCTCTTTGAGTTGTGTTGGTTCAATCTTTAGGCGTCTTTAGACCCGTGTGGACCCTCTACGAGGATCTTGGGTGTAGGATCGACTCTAGGACTGGGCTGTCGCCTATACCGGAGTTAGGTCCTACCAATTTGGTATCAGAGCCAACGTGGAGGATTCCGTTGCTTGTTTACATCTTGTGAATTCAAATTCTAGAGTTTATGTTGCTCATAAGTGCAAGAAAGATCGATTTTGGTAAAAGCGGGTGAAAGTTGGAAAGGAGAGTTCCAAACTTATCCGGCTGATACCAAACCTATCAGTTTGGTATCAGAGCCATCTTGAGAGGCCGCCGCACTCAGTTTTCAGATTCCAGCAGTGTTAGTTTGGTTTGATGGTAGCATAGCAGAAACTCATCCTCTTCAGCCTGCATTTTTTTCAGTTTCTGAAAAACCAGAAACTACGCCGGATTCCAGTGGCCGGCGCTGTCAGATCCGGCGTCGGAATTGGTCAAGGTTAGGCTCGTTGGAAGCGCCTACGTCTCAGGAATCTCCAGTCCAAATTTCAGATTTTTTTGAGTTACGGGTGAAAAGTTATGATTTTTTGAGTGGACCCCTATCACTGGGGGAGTCCTGCGCGGTTGAAGAGCAAGCCCAGGCGTGACTTTCAGAAGAACGAGTGCTTTCCTGGAGCAGAGTTAGAGCTTGATCTTGGTGGCGTTGGATTCCTTATCGTGTCTAGTATTTTGCTACCAAGTTTCGTGATTTTTGGACATCGAGTTAGAGAGTTACAGAATTTACAAGTGTCGTGGTTTTCAGCTTTTAGTAGTTCAGTTTGGTGTTTGAAATAGATAGCTTAGAAAGTTTTTAAGCATTTGTTTTGATTTAAGAGAAGGCAAGAATGATGGAAGAAGGTGCGTATCCCAGAAGTTTAGATGTTGATTTAGTGTTTAGCACCTATTCTTACGGAAAACTCGTGGAAGAGAAGATTTTAGTTCACAGAGAAGATTGGAGTTACGGCCCACAGTTCATCAGTTTCTTGATTGGGCAAAACCCGAGATGCGACATCATCCTACGAGATGTCAGTGTAATGGGTTATCATTGTGTGATTGAAGTGGACAAGGGGACCTGTAACATTAGGATCACCAATAGGACCTTAGTGGGTCGACTTAGGGTTGCAGGAAGAGTAGTCAACCTGGGTGAGCTTTTACAAGTTTATCCAGGAGAAGTGATACAAATAGGAGACATGAGTCATAAGTTTGTGTTGGAAGAAATCCCAGCACCCAAACCCGTCAAACAAGTAGGGAAACCTGGAAATAGTAACCCAGGAAAGTCATCTCCTAACATTGAAGAGATGATACGACAAGCGCTCTCAAAGATGGATGAGATATTGGACAACGTGAAACAAGAGAAGCCTCACGTGGAGTTAAGGAGCAACACGTCCAAGGGCATGGTTCCGACCAACATGAAGAGCAAAGAGCTACTCGGACCAGCTACTCCGCCACCTCGCACGGAGCACATGAGCAAAGGCAACGGAAGCAAGAACCAAGGCATCATGAGTGCGGTGTCACAACCACCTCCAAAGAAAACTGACAACACTAAAGCCTACCGCAAGGCCTACTCAACTAAAGGCCTTACTAAAAAATCCGAGGTCCCTCAGACCAATTATCAACCTAAGAAAAGGGACGAAGTAAGCAGGAACAAGAGAGATGAAATGCACCAAGCGGTAGAGACAATCAAATGTGAAGTGCCGAACAATAGCCTCAAGGGCAAGGGTGTTCATGATCAAGCTACAGTTGAGGAGCCATCCAACAACTCAAGTGATGGCGAATCATTGAAGACATGGACTACCAATGAGTTATTGGCTGAAATAGAAAGCAAGTGTCAAGAGTGCGAATCTATTGAAGAGACACTTCCAAGTGAAGATTCTTTAGGATCACATGAAGAAAGAGCTTCAATCTCTACAAACTCAATGCACGCGTCTAGTCCCAACCAAGCATTAGATACGTACAAAGAAGAATCTTTAGTGTGTACAGCTCTAGCTTCACCCAACATGATGGAAGTGGAAGAATCAAGCGAGCTTCAACCTCTTGAGATCATACAGCCAGAAGACAAGGTGGAGCTAATCCGTTGTCAAATGCCAGAAGATCTTAACCTTGAAGATCAAAGGAATGATGTAGAAAAGGCAAGCAGCATGGACTCTAATGATCCCATGGAAATAGAAGGAGATGAAGAGTCCAGCCAGCGAAGCGAGGATCATCCATCATATCCTTCCACAATAGAAGGTAAGGCAGATCATAAGGAGGGTGGAGCGGATTCAACTGACTGCTCACAGATTGTGGAAGAGTTACAACTACAAGCAACCCAAGAGTTAGCTTTCCACATGACGTGCTCACACCAAGACCAAGGTATCGGACCACGGGTGGAGCAACTTGAAGGAATACCCTCTTGTCAGAATCATCCACAGAGCGAGGAGACGTGGTTAGCCCCTATTGAGATGAGTGAAAGTGATCAACATGCTAAGCTTCGTTGCATCCAAAAGTGGCAAGAGGAAGTGCAAGAGGAATTAGCAGGATTCTTCTCTGAGTTTGAAGATGATTTCTTGTGCAGTTCTGATGATGATCACACTATTACTTTGGAGCCAAGACCATCATTCAACAAATATAAGGCTCATCAAGAAGATCCACGAGTGAATCGTGAAGGCCCAATGGCTAAGAGTGGGCACATTGAATCGTATGAGAACAAGGAAAGATCTTTATCCACCCATTCTCTATTACAACAACAGATGATACATCCTAAGGAGGGTGGACAACAACAAAATGAAGAGGTGATTCACAGAGATAAGAATGAAAAACTCTACCCAAAAAGATGGAGAGCATTCCAGTACTCAGAGTCACCAAATTGCAATGAAGAGATGTGGAACCCCTCGAGTTCATGTGAGGATTACAAGTCGGAGTCACCAACATCAATTGACTCCAACGACATGAGCGCAACTGAGGTGCAATGGGCAGTACAGAGTAATTGTAAACAGAAAGACTACATCATCAACCAACAAGTACTACAAGCAGGTGGGCGCCTATGGCAAGCCCACGACAGAGGGAAGGCCCTCGCACATCAGGAGGGCACTATTGAGCAGCTACAAGGGCTGCAAAAGAGGGCTATAGGGCAACTCCCAAGGGATTATAGTCCTAAACAAGTGTAAAAACCACTACAACATGGTGGTAGAAAGTGGCAACCACATGACCGTGGTAAAGCCATGTCAACGAATGAGATCCAGAATGATGAAAGGTTGCTTGGGCAACCAATGAAGCGAATTGGACAGTTACCTCGAGACTATGGTCCAGACACATTGACCATAGCTAAACTCAGAGTTAAAAGGGCCATGTTCAAGGTTTATTCAAGAGGCCCAAGAAGATGTTTCCTCCATCTTAGGAACTCAGTGAAGGTGTTACCCAGAGACTATGGACCAGGGAGGAAACACAAGGTGAAAGATGACTGCGTGCGTCAGAGCCACCAAGAAACAAGTTCATAATGAGCTTGGGGACAAGCTCGATTTAAGGAGGGTGGATCTGGTACGAGCCTTAGTCCGAGTAGGCCTAACCAAGGCCAAAGGCACGGCCACAGTGAGAGATCACGGCTCAATGGAATTAAACTTCGAGCCTAGAGCAAATGCAGTGGGAGGTGCGGGAGGATATGCAACGGCTCTAGGACATGAATGAACTAGGTGAAGACCAGCAATTGGGGGAATCCGCGAGTTAGGATACTAGATCCATAGGACTTCTCTGGTATAGGCCATGGTCCATTCTTGAGTCGTATCGAAACCCAAGTCTCTAGAGTCGGTCTAGGACGAGTCTAGGGAGGTCTCTTGGCTGAATTGAGCTCAGCTCAATGAGGTTAAGGGATGTGTCAAGTCCGAAGTTTGGGCGGCAACCCGGACGAGGTCCCCACCTTGAGCTCACAAGGCTCAAGGGGCGTCTAGCTAGGACTTAGCCGCTTTTCACTTCTTGATTTGCTTTATTTGAGTTTGCGCCAATTCGGTTTTGGATTCAAACTTACCAAGGCGGGTTGTGCCTTGGATCCGTTTTGCTTTAGCATGTTCTGGATTTGGATTTGGGCTGGTTCCATGCATGGGAACCAGATTTATGTACTCATGTATATAAGGTTTTGATTCATGTGTAAATGAATGGAATTTTGGGAAATCAAGGTCATTTGCTTCTTTGCTCTCTCTCTCTCCTCACTTCTCTCTCTCTCTTCTCGTGTCTCTCTCTCTCTCTCTCTCTCTCACGTTCCCTCCAATCTCTTCTCCCAAGACCAGCATGCTGGCCCTCTACTTCCCCTTCCCCCTCACGTCTTCCTCTCCTCTCCTTCCCAACTCCTCACTATCTCCCCTCTCTTTCATTTACATCAATTCTCGTTGAAGAAGAAGGTGAGGGCTTTCTCTTGGGTGAGCCACGGCCCTAGGAGTTATCATCGTCTTCATCTTCGCATCTACCCAGCCACGTCTTGGGTGCAATATCTCTGCTACATCAGAGATATTAGAGGCCTAAGTTGAACAAGGAGGCTGCGTCTTCATCCAAGGAAGGACAGCAAACCCACGGTTTCCTCATACAAGGTTAGTTCTTGGATTCCTAAGGTGAAAGCTAAGCAACTACGTTGGTTTGGTTTGATCCAAGGTTTGACTTACAAGAAGAGGAGAAGTCTCGAGTCACAGCCGAGATTCCCTTCTTTTCCACGGTTGAAACTTGATTTAAACTAAGTTTTACGTGTCTTAGAAGATCCTAGGCATTGAGGCTTTCCTAGTTGAGAAATCACTCAAGGAAACGGCACAAGAAGAGTCGATCGATTCTAGTTTTCATCCGCGGTCCATCTCTGGAATTTCGCCGGCAAAATCAGAATCCCATCCTCAAGAAATCACGGTGAGACCATCTTGGACATGGGAATGGACCATATAAGGTGATTCCACGCAAAGAAAGAAGAAGATACACATTGGTTTCGCGAAGAACGGCCTAGGCGATAGCAAGCACCAAGTCACCGGGAACTTCTGGTTTTCCGGCGACCTCTGCCATAATTCCGGCCACATTTGGGGGATTCTGGTCATCATCACCCAAGGACCAAAGTGCCCTTCCTTGCCACGAAGTGGGACCATCATTTCCAAGGGTAAGTCCGTCCAAAAGTACTCCAAGGAGATATCGCATGGAGAGGAGATTTTCTAGGCGAGAATTAAGGGGAAACTCCTACATTCTAGCTTCAAAAAGTGGTACGAGCTTCATCCTTACCCATCTAAGTCTCTCCTAGCCCTTCATCCAGATCCTTAGGAGAAGATCTGACCCTTGATTTGCACGTGATTTGGAAGAGAATCCCCACATTTGGAATCATCATTCCACAAGGCGCCACCTCGCCACATTTGACTACATTGGAGGAGCCGGCGCCACTAGTGCCCACATTTGGAGGGATTTGCTCTTTAGTTTAGGTGATTCAATCATTAACCATCCCTAGATCCCAGCCACATCACATCCCACTTACCACCTTTGAATTTTCAGCCTTAGATCTAGAGGATTATCCTAGGTTCAAGTGTAGGAGTCCACCTTTTGATCCCACGTCAAACTCACTCACGTGATCCCTAACCCTCCTTAGTTCCTCATTAGCTCTCTCATTTAAACCCAAGCCACTCGTTCAATCATCCTTGAACCTAACCACCAGTTCCTAATCAACATCCCACATTCCCTTGTCTTAAGCCACCTCATTCTAGACCTCACACCCTTAGATCATCTTCCCTTACACCGTAGCCGAAGCCATCCAAGCCCCTATCGCTCCTAACCGGCCCTAATCCAGCCACACTTAGGATCATTACCAAGCTCTACGGCCGAGCTTTCCTCTATTGACTGTAGTTAGGTAATTCCTCAGCTAAGACCAAGCTGAATCCACCCATCCCCAGCCACGACTACAGCATTTGGTGTGCACCCTTGGGCATTTCATCCACTCGCCCAAGCGAATTGAGGTTGCTATCACCAAGCAACCGGATCCCGTGTGCTACCACGGCACTCAGCCAGGTGGGCTGAGCTAAGAGGCTCTCTCTCAGCTATATCTAGAGCCTACTGCCACACCCGGAGCAGCAGCATTTGTATTAGCTCCGTCAAAACCAGCAGCAGCAACCGAGTTGAAGAGAAGACATCAAAGACTTTACCAGCGATCTTCTCCAACTTGGCGTCTTTCTTGGCGTTGCAGCACCTTCCACCTTGGTGTCCCGATTTTCTCAGCTACAACCTGACGTCTGGAATTCATCCTCAACAGCACCTACAGCAGATCATCAAAGAATTCCAGAAGATTCATCAAATGAACCCCGAGCAAGCCTTGGGGAGGTACTTCATTTAGACTAGTTAGATTTGCTATTTTCCTTGCATAGTTTTGAATCGCTTCCGCATTTGTCCAGTATTCCTGTAGTTTTTCGGTGGCCTAGAGCCTAAGATCCGGCTACAAGGAGTGTGTTTGGTCTGAGTCTAGCCTTAGTTTCCTCTTTGAGTTGTGTTGGTTCAATCTTTAGGCGTCTTTAGACCCGTGTGGACCCTCTACGAGGATCTTGGGTGTAGGATCGACTCTAGGACTGGGCTGTCGCCTATACCGGAGTTAGGTCCTACCAATGTCATTCAATTTCAAGCAAATTTAGAAGTTAATTGAAAATTCAAAATCTTCAGAATTTTTAAGAGATTCTCAGTTGATCCCAAAATCAATTTTAAGACGTTTAAATCAATTTTCAAGGATCTTGGAATAAATTCGGATCAATCTTTGAATAAATTCAAACTAAATTTCAAGAATTTCTTAAAAGTTTCAAGTGAATCTCAAAGGTTTTAAAATCAAATTGAATGACTTTTAAATCAGTTTCAAAGTTTCAAGAGGGGCAAGCGAGTAAGTTTCAATCTGATTTTAAAGAGGAACTTAAAGTGATCAATTGTAATTTTATAAATTTTTAAAGTTATAAACTTTCAATTTTAACCTTTCGTTTCCTTTTTTTTTTTTTCCCCTCTTTCCGATTTCTTGCTCACCACGAATCCCTCTCTCCTCTCCACTCCCACCGGACCGCATTCTCTGGCCTTCTTGGGATGGAGAGCCTTGGCCTCTGAGTCCAAGTGAGCTGTGATGATCAGGGAAAAGTACCTTGAACATCATAGCATGTGGTCAAGGTCTCTTTGGTTTCGAAATCTCTTGTAAGGGTGTGGAGAATGATAAAATCAAGCATCACATGGCTTTTGAGCAATGGAAACAAAGTTTAGTTCTGGACGGACTACTGGAATGGAACAAGGTGTCTTCGGAGATGATTGTCAGTGGTTCTCCTTCCCTTAATGACTCAGCGAGTTCCTTCTTAGGTGAGGCAGACCTTATATAACTAGCTTAGAGCTATCCTGAGCAGCAGACTTTATATGGACTTAAGCTCTCTTTTAAGGTCACGGGAAGACAAACCGGTTTGGTCTTGTGACTCAGATGATAGTACCAGTAGAGGAAGTGAAAAGCCAGCCTGTTTTATGTCATTTTACTAAAAAAATGATAATGAAATGATGAAATTAATTTTGATAATAAACAAAATATACAATTTTTTTTTTTTAGAGTTGCAACTGTTCTTCTAAATATTGCATTGGGTTCCCAAAATTTGCCAGCCTTTCATCACTCATGCATATTTAAAAGGTTGTACCATGAGAAGGGAAGTTGGGCACGTTCCCTACCCGCTCATTTTTGTTTCTTTTCTTCCACTTCCTTGAGAGCACATGGACGGTGTTAGGTTTCGTTTATTTTTTGTGTAGGGATAGCATAACATCGCATATGTCATGGCCTGCTCTTGTACATGCCTGCGTAGATGGGGTTCCACAACATGGAAGTAGGGATGTCAATATATCCGATTTGAATCGGATATCCGACCAAACCAATTTGAAAAAATAAGATACCGAAATTTTTTTTAATATGCGATTAAGAAATTGGATAGGATTCGGATTTAATAAATGGCATCCTATTTGATTCATATTCAGATTCGGATATACATAATTATCTGATCGAATTTGGATACGGATTTGGATCGATTTCATTTTTAGACGAATATCATGTATCTGATGCTATTAATTTTTGAAAATTGGCAACATCCAGTTCAAAATTTGGATTCGAATTCGGATATAAATATAAAAATCGGATTCAGATCGAATTCGGATTGTAAAATCGGGTTTCAGATTCAGATATGATTTTTCTTTATTCGAATTTGAATCCGAATTTAAATGTGAACATGTGAATATCAAAAAAATGGATATGATTACTCGATGGGGTTGACATCCCTATATGTATGTACGTATGATCTAAGTTAAATGATGTGGTATGATTGGCATGTTGTAATGTATATCACTGTTTCCTTGAGCAGGCAACTCACTCACACAAAGGATTGTCATCAAGAGTACGTACGCTGTTTTCCTTTGATCTACTTGATAGACATGGACGGTATAGCGTCGTATAGCTAATAATGTCTTCCTTTTTCAATTTTCCAGCATTTCCATATTATATGCATGATTTAAACTGAACCATCCATACCATATGGTTGTCATGCTACATGTTATGCTCGTGTGTCTGTCGGCATGGCTTGCATAATTTCAATGTGCACCGTATGGATAAATACTTAATTCACTATAGATGCGCATGGTATATCTATGCATGCAGTACGTGAATCACGCCATGCACGCTGTGGGTGGTATATTTAGCATGTATGACTTCTCACGCCATGCACAGTACTATGATGGTATATAGCATCTAAGACTTCTCTGTTGGTGATGGTAGTATGACCATTTACTGAAAGTAATTATACCATACCATAAAAAGAAGAGAAACCATCCGTGAAAGTAGCAGCTATATTAGGTCCCGTGTTAACAAAGAGCACTTCTGCTCTGAAATGAAAATAAAACATACAAGCACAAATGAATATTAACAAAAACACCGCTTTATGATTTTCTCTTCTGATCCTCTATCTGTTTTGGTTTCCCATTTTCTTTATTATTTTTGTTCACTTAATTTTCTTTGTGGACTTGATTACAACCTTCTTCTTTTACTTAAATATCACCATCGTTGGTTGCTCTCGGTGGGCAGCTTGTCAGTGGCCTCGCTGATCTTGGGAGGTAGTTGGCAATGGCCGCTGCATTTCCCGGTAAGACCCACATCCTTAAAACCTCAAGTAAACAAAAGTATACCCAAATAAATAAATAAACAAAAACTTACCCTGGGCTTGGAGGAAGCCATGCTGCTGTCATGGCAATGATGGTTGGAGGTCGCCGGACCTTGCCAGAGGCCGGTGACGGCCTGGGTCGCCCATGGGACTCCCTTTGGAAGAAGAGAGAACTTGAGGGAGAGGTAGAAGCGAGAGAAACGAGAGAAGAAAATGTGAGAAACGGTCGCAAGGAGCGATTATATACCTTTTGTAAGAATTTTTGAATTTATTCCATATTATATATTGATTTATTAAAACCCTTATCCCACCTCATTTCTTAAGGTTCTATTTTGAGACTAGCACCTTTATTTTGAAAATTTTGGAACTTTATGTGTTTCTAAGTTTTAAAAAGAATGTTCTAATGTCTCTAAAATCCATTTTACCTGGTTTTAAGTATTAGAAAAGAGATTCTAATAATAATTTTAATAAAAATCTAATTGTCAACTTCTCTTTTTATTTCCAAGTCATTTCTATCGGGCCGAATTGTTTTTTCCTTGTTCCCATTAAGAGCGCTTTCAGCAAACATATTTTACCTCAGTTTGAGACATTGGGATCCTTATTCAATTTTCTTAGAAACAAGAGAATGGTTCCATACTCTCTCTCTCTCTCTCTCCCTCTCTCTCTCTCTCTCTCCCTCTCTCTCGCTATATACATATATATACCTACCTGTTATTGAAAATGGATTTAGATTTAGATCCAACTTGGTTGAATAACATATATTTCAATATTGTAATTGATTTGGATTTGAGACAAACTTCTTTAAAAATAAAATGCATACCTTGGTTGTTTTAAACAGATCTGCATAAGATTTGATTTAGCTTGAAAATATATGTTTTGGATCTTCTAAAAGAATTTGAATTTGGATCCAATCTACTTTAACAATAGAGTGCTCATAGTTTAAATCATATATGGACTTGGATTCAATTTTTTTGGAAATAGATATTTCAGTTATTTTCAATGAACTTAGATTTATGTCTAACTTGTTTATACACTAAATACATATTTTACTTGTTGAGAAGTTTTGGATATGGATCCAATTTGTTTCTAAAACATTTGGATCTGGATCTAGCTAAGCTGAGACATAGATGCCTTAGGAGTTGTGTTTTTCAAGCCTAAGCATTTGTTTGAATTAATACTCGAGACCTAGACTTCTATGCTAATGAATGAAATACATGTGTATACACAATTGAGATTTGGTCCTGATGACCAGAAACTTATCTAATGTCATTTATCTAAGTTCAGATATGCTACATATCATGTTGTTAATTATGTGATGATCACATGCAGTAAACAGATCATATGAGAAAAAAAAATATACATCGAAAGTATGCTTAAATGTATAAACTAAACAATGAAGGCTCATAATGATTAATGCACATCTGGCCTGACCTTAGATGGTCCGAACTATTTAAAGAAACTGAGTGACACTATCTCTCGGCTTGAGGAAGGAGGTGAGGGTGGACCTTCTGCGTAAGTGAGGCTGGGCAAGGCCAATACTCGTCACCTATGTTGTTTGTTGTTGTCTATGATATGTGTATACCTAGACACACCTGTTTTGGGGTGACCAGTTCAACTGTCTATGTATGTACGTATATATCAACTAGCTAAGCATTAGACGAAGCAATATTAAAACAGTGATGTGAAATTGAAGAGATGGGTGCTAGCTAAATATACCAAGTTGTGGAAAGGTGGTGGTATGAACTTAGAGCCATCTACACAATGTTTTTCAATTTTTCAGATTGATTAAATAATGAACCAGACTACATCCTGCTGGATCAATGGCATGCCCCTATGAATATTTTGTTGCAGAAGAATCATAGGCACAACTGAAAAACACATCAACAATCTCTTGAGAAAATAACAATTGTTTACTTTATATCTGTTGTTGCAAAATGCAAGCCTTGAGCAAGGAAAATAGTGAGAATCATTTCAAACAAACGTACATATGCGAACTAAAAGCTCTCTTTCATTTAAAGATGAAATTGTAAGTTGAAAACGTTTGTCTCATGTTATTTTCTCCCAATCGTATTATGTTGGTATATCAAATATCAAGTTTTATTGCATTAAGTATACTTATTGTAAGTTGTATGGTAAATTAGATTGTAAATTGTAAGAAACTATTTATCATATGGCATTAAAATGTATATATTATTGTCCTACATGCGGTTAATCGATTAAGTTGTAAGCCAAAAGCACTTGTCCCATATTATTTTTCTCTTTGTTTAGTGAAGATTAGGGCAAATGGAAGAAGGTTTTTTTTATGGGAAGTTTATCACGCTTAGTCATGTGATATTCTTCCACTTCTTCCTCTTCATTTATTTTATTTTTTCTCTTTTTTGTGATTATTGGGTCTTTGGAGTATAGACATGATATATTACCCTCTTGTAGTCATTTTCATATTATACAGTGGATTTGTTGTGCAGTTACTCTCAACCTTGTGGTTTTTACCTTTCATTTTGAAAGGGTTTTCACGTTAAAATTGGTCTTTCTTTGTTTGATATTATCGTTTTGTCATTTGTTTCATTACTGTGCATCAATATATATATATATATATATATATATATATATATATATATATATATATATATATATATTATTGTGAGATCCTTTGGATGATAAGGTTTTATTTTTAGAGCTCGAGTAGAAGAAGTATTTTGCTTGCTTGTGCATGAGATAAAAGTGCTTATTTAAAGGTTGTTGGAAGCGATCCTCTCCAATTGTGAAGTTCAATCATTCTGTTTGTGCTCATTTTCCCAACACCAACACCATGTCTCACAAGCCATCTTGGTGTGCATGATTTGGCTTACATTCACCTTGATCCAGCTAAGAGCTAGCTCTTCCGGCCTTTCCCGCTTGAGAAATGCAGCATTGATGCTTTTCTCACCATTGTCATTGGGGAGATGCTAATGAGGAGCCTCTTCTTTTCAATCAACAAACAGCAATAGGTCTTGAGACAGATTCAAGTTGACTCTTCCAAGGCAAATGATGACCTCGGTTCAGCTTGACAGACATAGGACTTGAGACAAAGACGAGGCAGCCATGACTAAACTTGCGGGCTTTGAAAAGCAATATTCAAAGGAGAAAATGTATCTCTGATACCATAAAGTGACAAAAGAAATACACGAATTGCACAAACTCTGGGCAACAACAACAATCTCGGAGGTTCATCTATTTACTTTTACACTGCCTATGCAAGGATGTACATGATGAGTACACATGAAGAAAGATGCCATTGTAAATAGGTAGAGATACGGATGGCTGCAAAATTGTAAACAATTCTCTCTGACACAGAAATAGACCTCAATAGAATTTTATGCTCGTTCAAATTCTCCATGATTGTAGGGGGAACAAGTTGATCTTGCCAACCTCCATAAAGACTTGAGACTACCTTCGACTCACTTCCCTTAACACCATTCAGCCAAAAGTTTGTGTCTCGGCCACTGCTGTAAAGTATTCCCATAGCGCTAACTCCATGCTTGCAGTCCAGATTCTTGTAATGGTAGCACTGTATTTTCAATCTGTTCGAGGGTTTAAGGCAGGAAAGTAAGGGTGAGGTCGGGCCCCCTCATGTGACGCCCACGTCATGTTTGATAATTTGTGCATATACAACCCTCCCCCTGTCGTTTGTACTTTATACAGGCTTGCCTCTCTCATCCCTGTATTTACCTTCCCCAGTACAAATTTGCATCATTCATTCGTTTAGTGTTTTTTTTTTTTTTTCTTCTAGTGTTTAAATAGTAGTATTTCATAAATACTACACAAAATCGCTACCTGCCCCCGGTGGGAAAAGGAAAAGGCAGGCGATACAAAGCGACCGCTTTCCGCTGAAATAATTACCGAAACAAAATAATGGAAGAAGGGAAGTTGATCTTGGACATTGTTGTTGCAGGAGAAGAAGCGACGCGCAGATTTAAAACGTGATGTTCTTGATATTGCAAGATCCACATAGAGGCAGACCAAGAAAGAAAACAGGAAAGGAGAAGTCTGCGTAGAGAGAGAAAGGGATGGGATTCCCAAGCCCCCTCCATGGCGTCCTGAACGTGACAATCTTTGGAGCAGCTCACCTTCATCACTCCATTCACGGCCTCGCTCTCCAGGTGCACACTTCTCTCTCTCTCTCTCCCCCTCTCTCATACACGCACACACACATCCACCATGGCTAGGCTGCCATCAAGCTTCTGATGGGTGCTTTTTGTTAAATTTGGGTGCGTTCTACAGAGATTAGTGAAAATGGCAGCTCCATTTATCGTTATCTTTTCCGTTCTCTCTCTCCTGCGGGCGGAAGTTTTGTTACTGGGTAAAGGGTATTTTGTCTTTTGATCTTTTCTGTGGAACGTTTCTGATTTCTTGATTTTCGGTCTGAAAACGGAAATCTATGTCCATAAAGCAGGAAACTTCCCATCTGTCGATTGATCGGTGGAAACTAATGCCGAGAAGAACACTCCTTTCTCTCTGTTATCCAATTCTCTGATTGTTGGTTCTCTTTTTTCTTTTTCTCTTTTTTGGTCCTTTCCCCTTTGCATTTTCTTAGATTAAGGACGCAAAGTTGATAAAGGGGTTGAATGTTCTAAATTACTAAAACTTGGTGTTATTGTTAATTTGTTCTTCAACTCATGGTTAACCATCTTACAACTTCATGACTTGTAAGTTGTTCTTAGGAAACTAAATTTATGTTAGGTCGAAGATTGCTAATCCCGTTAGCTAGTCTCACCTTCGAAGGGTTCTCCTTCATCATCATCATGATCTTCTTCTTCTTCTAGACTGGTACATTTTTTAATTTGGATATGATGTCTCTGGATCCAGATGAGAAATCGGTTGCCCAAATCTAATTGGATCTGGTCCACCGCAAGCGGATAATATGGATTTTGCTCATTCTGTGTAGCCTCACATTACCAATGCCGTAGTCCAACATTAGCTGAATTGCAGCAGTTAGGTGGATCCTTAAAGATTGGGGTATTGTACTGGATCCAATAGTGCGAGCACATAGCTTTTAAGAAGGCAGTGGTGGAGCCACATATGAGCTAGTTGTCTACACCTACCCTTTTCATTTTCACATTAACATCTTTAAATATTTGTTTTGTTATATATATATATATATATAACGTGTAATTTAAAAAAAAAAAAATCTAAGTCTGCCACTCCGAAGAAAAGAGGACGGAGGGCCTTCTTTTTGTAACCCAGATAGCGCCTTTCAACTAGGCCTGAATGAATGACCATGGATAAAAATCGTCGGAGATAAAGAAGCAACGCATCTTTCAACAACGCCTTTGGCAAAGCTCTTTTTGCGTCGGTGCTCAATAGCTCCGACACCATGACTGTAACTGCATTTTTTGTTGTAGTTTCGTTACTTGGTAAACACTTAATCATGTCCTTCGATCTGTGAATAGGCCCTGGAGAAAGTTGAGGAGTCATTGCACCTAAAAGGCCTCCCTCACAGCAAGCTCTATGCAACAGTAGACATTGGACTTGATCGGCTTGCCCGTACCCGGACGGTGAAGTTTCATGCCACGAACCCAGCATGGAACGAGTCCTTCAGGATCCACACAGCCCACACCACAGACACCATTGTCATCTCTATCAAGGATCAGCTGCCTGTGAGCGCCAAGGTTGTCGGCCGGGCCAAGATCGCCGTCACCGAACAATTCCTCGCCGGAGAACCGATCGAAGGATGGTTTGAATTATTTACTGATGAGGGTCACAAGCTCAACGAAGCGAACGTCCATGTGAGACTCGGATTTACCCACGTTTCGGCGGATCCACACTGGGGCCGCGGCATCATGGATCCAAAATTCTCCGGCGTACCAAACACTTTCTTCCCACTTAGGCCAAATTGTCATGTTGCACTCTACCAAAACTCTCATCTCTCAAATGAATACCAACCACCCATCTCTCTCTTTGGCAATGAAAGGTACGAGCCGGCAAGATACTGGGAGGATCTATACAAGGCCATTGATCGAGCTCAGTACTTTGTTTATGTAGCAGGTTGGTCGGTCAACGTGTCCTTGACACTTGTTCGCGACCCGAGTCGTCCCGTACCAGGGTCCGAAGGTAAGGCTATAGGCCAACTACTTAAGGAGAAGGCCGATCAGGGTTTGACTGTGTTGGTCATGGTCTGGCAAGACCGGACCTCGATAACTTTGCTGGGCAACGCTGGCCTCATGAAGACGCATGACACCATGACCTTGAAGTACTTTGAAAAGACCAAGGTGAAGTGTTTCCTCTGTCCAAGGAACCCGGACCCTTCGCTGAGTGCGGTTCAGCACGTCGAAGTCGGGACTGAGTTCACTCATCACCAGAAGACTGTGATTGTTGATGCCGAAGGAAGGCTTGGCTCGACTCGGAAAATAGTAAGCTTCATTGGTGGCATCGACCTTTGTGATGGAAGGTAACTTCTCCTCGGTGCTATTAAAGCTTCACAGATATCAGTTGACAATTTGCTTGCATGTCCTGTGCCTAAAGAATAACCTTAATATTTTAATCGATTCCACTTGTGTTGAATAAAAATACAGAGGGACCACCTGGTTTTCTTTTACATGCAATGGTAACTGAGGAATGTCTGGTAATTTTTATATACTCTCCAATCCGGTACTGATATGAGAGAATGAGTTTTACCTTCACTGATGCGATACTGAAAGCTGCAGGCAGCAGCATTATTTAGAAGTCTTCCATCATGAGAAGCAAAAGAGTTTTGAAATTATGAAAAATTTCTGTATAATGAGATGAAGCTTCAAAAGGCTTCTTTCTTTTGTACCTTTCTCAATGCCATGCCACCAGACTAAAAGATTCCACTGAAGATAGAGTTCTTATTCTGAATAATGACTCCTTTAGTTAAATCTTGCCTTACTGAAACGATTGTCTGAATTTTAAGCACATTGTGAAATGACACTAAACTGTCTTTGATAATCTGCAGTTATATGATAATACAGTTTTAGAGATTGCAGTTTGTACTTAATAGGAATTTTGGTGGGATTATGCAGGTACGATACTGAGCATCATCCACTATTCCGCAAGCTCGACACTGACTACTTGCATGACTTCCAACAGAAGAATTTCGACTATGCAGACCTTGAACATGGAGGCCCGCGTGAGCCCTGGCACGACCTTCACTCTTGTGTTGAAGGCCAAGCTGCTTGGGATGTCCTTGCTAATTTTGAACAGCGATGGCGAAAGCAGTCCTCATCAGAACTTGCAGATGCCCTCCTTGAAATAAGCGGCTTGCCTGATATCTTTCCTCCACCTGCGTCTTATCATTCTGGAAATGAGAATTCCCAATCTTGGTCAGTCCAAATTTTCAGATCCATTGACGATGCCTCAGTCATTGGATTCCCTGAAGATCCTGCTGCTGCCTCTGCAATTGGATTGATCAAAGGCAAAAATGTCACAATTGAGAGAAGCATACATACTGGATACATCGAAGCAATAAGGAGAGCAAAGAGGTTCATTTACATAGAAAACCAATATTTCTTTGGCAGCTGTTTTGCATGGTCGGAAGCAAGAGACTCCGAGTGTTTGAATTTGGTTCCTATTGAGATCGCATTAAAGATTGCTAGTAAGGTAAGAGCTGGGGAAAGATTTTGTGTTTATGTGGTAACACCAATGTGGCCTGAAGGGAAGCCAGATTCTGACACGGTGCAGGCAATTCTTTACTGGAACCGATTGACTATGGAGATGATGTACAAAATCATAGACGAGGCCATTGAAGAGGTTGGTATGAAAGGCAGAGCTAGTGTCTCTGACTATCTGAATTTCTACTGTTTGGGAAGTAGGGAAATTAAAAAGCCAGGCGAATATGAACCACCTAAATCACCAGAAGTGGGAAGCCATTACTGGCGTGTTCAGCAGCAAAGGAGGTTCCTGATATATGTGCATGCTAAGGTCATGATCGGTAAGAGCAGAAACCCTATGCTTTACACGTTCACATCATGAACAATCAAGTTCCCTAAACTCCAATAGCTAACTACCTTTGAGGTGTCTGGGCATCCGGAAAATACAAGTCCATGCAACTTCATAGTTTCATATTTATACCTAGTTCATCATTTCCATTTTTTCTGTAAACAATTGGAGTCCATCAGTGCTTGATCTGAGTTTTCTTTCGCCTCAGTTCAAGTTTAATTTGTGCCACTCCAACAGCCCTTGTGTCGGAAAGGAAGTCCTATTTTTCGCCTCTTTATTAATCCTTTGGGACTTTACTCTGTCAGTCTAATCATTTTAAAGTCGAGCTGATTCACGAAAGCTCTTGTTGTTGTCACTTAGCGAAACTCATAAAAGTCACCAGACCAACTTTGAACTAGAACCGAATTTGCGTGAACGTGGGTTCATAATATTGTTCAAGCTAATCTAATTGGCTATTTTTTATGCAAATCAGACCTGTCATTTCATGTTAAAACAAAGTCATTTCATAATGCCAGTTCCAATCTGTGAATTAGACAGCCTGACACGAATTTGATTGTCTGAACCATCTATTTGGCAGTTCTGGTAGTAAGGAATTTTATGTGCCGGAATATCTTGTTTCCTGTATTTCTGTTGTTCTGTCATGGAGGGCCTATACAACCTTGCAGCTTCTAGCTAAGCAGAAGTTGGTTGCATGTCTTTTCCTTTTTGCAGTGGATGATGAGTACATCATAATTGGATCTGCAAATTTGAACCAACGGTCACTAGATGGAGGAAGGGATACAGAGATCGCCCATGGTTCATTCCAACCAGATCACATCAATGGACCGAATGGCCCTGCTCGTGGTCACATATATGGCTTCAGAATGTCCCTTTGGTACGAACATTTCGCAAGCAAGTACATGGAGAACATGGATGTTTTTAATGAACCAGAGAGCCTAGCGTGTGTGAGGTTGGTAAACAAGATTGCGCAGCACGTGTGGGAGCTATACACTGGAGATGAAGTGGTGGAGCTTCCTGGGCATCTTCTACCGTTCCCTGTCAGGGTCTTAGACAATGGGAATCTAGTGAATTGGAATGAGGACGGCACATTTCCAGACACTAGTGCTAGTGTCAAGGGAAAGAAATCAACCATCCTTCCTCCGATTCTCACTACATAGGAGGACGTTCCATGTTTTCTTCACTTTGTTTGAAGTTGTCAATTGGGTACCTTCTGAGAAGTGAACACGGGAAAAATTTTCTTTTCGGTTGAATGATCCAAGCTTGGCCGAGTTTAATGGTGATCATCAAACATAGAGGCTCCCTTTCTCTCTCCTTTACTCGCCCTCCGTCGCTAGATTAGTTCCGCTTGTTCCAGCCAATAGTTGAACTGCAGAACGAACTTTCTGCTTTGAGGGCTGAGGAGTTAGATATTAATTTGTTATAAGATATAAGATCTTTATCCCACCCAATCTTCCTCTTTGTCAATGGAGCAGATTATCATTTTACCTGCGATGGATCATCCATCAGGTGGTTGGGGCATTCCATCATCATCATCATAGGTGAAATGCTATGACATACAAGTCACCCTCCTTTGTCAGAAATTTAGAAGTGCTTAATGATGTTTGGGTTTCCAACGTTCATGTTATGAGGTAATTTGGAAATTCCAAAAACTATTTGAGGAGTGTTAAAACCGCATGTTGATTACAAATTCACAAGTAACCCAGGACGGGAGCCCTCTCCCCCGACCCCTCAGTGTTGAAAAAATTTAAGAAAAAAAATACCATGTAAAATTTACTAAAATTGTCATTCAGCCCTGATAAAAAAATCGGAAATTTATAGAGTGACCCTTTTGGAAAAATTCCAAGCCCCACCCTTACAGGGAAATTACTTTATCTTCAGATTGTTGGAGTTTTCTTGAACTTCATATTGTCGCAATGCCCATATAAGTTCTAGATCCATGGCTTGAACTTGCTAAACCAATTTTAGAAAAGAATATGAAACGTATTGGTAACGTCGTTTTTCATATTCTCTTTTGAGAACAACCATATCTAATTTATCAAGGTTCCAAAAGAGTGCTTTATTTGTTCACAAAATTTTGCAATCTATCGTCAATGTTGCTTTACTGGCCTGGCCTTATCAAATATTGAAGTTTCAGCAATATCAATTTCGTTACACCATCATGATTGGTCTCAAAACATGCTTAAGAATGCCACTTTCTTGGAAATTTTGCGGAATCAAGTTCAACCATTTTAAATTCATTTTTTGACAAAATCAAGTGCCAAATTGTTATGGTGAAAAAGTTCAAGGGCTTTCGGAATCTTCAATTGAAAAGTCAAATAACAATTTCTCTTCGTTTCTTGGATATTTGCGAAATATATCATCTCAGTCTTCTAATATAAATTAAAAAATCAAGTAAGTCCTATTCAATTCAAGCATCTAGCTTATTATTCAAACATATAATGAGAGAAAGACTAAGAAATTCTTGTTCATTTCAAGTGTCAATGAGACTTATGGTTAATAAATGCAAAGCAAATAATAGGTATTGACCTAAATGAGCTTTCATTATCCAAATTCAAGGAAACTTATCATATTAATCAAATAGATGTACCTAAGTTTTCATCGAGACATTAGTGTTAGGCTGTTATTATGTTCAATGTCGCTGTGAATATCTGGTGTCAATCTGCATTTGTATACAATCTCACCTCAATCATGTGGTTATGTCCAATAGTTGTCAAGCACTTACAATCTTAAATATATATAGGATTTTCTACTAATCCTTATCAATATTTCATTACACTTTTTTAGATAATCATTTTACAAAGATAAATTTTCCTTTGAAGTACAATATTTTGGAAATTTTAGAGCCATCACCTATTATGCTAATGTACTTCTCACAGTATAGCTTTTAAAAACATATATTCTTGAGTTTTCATTAAGTCTTCAAACCATATTGATAAATTTTATTGAAACTTCTCAAATTAAAGCTGCAATATATTTATTTTGTATAACGTCATATATTGGAAAAGTGGAATTATAAAAACATGTGGAAATTAAATAATCAACCACATTCTAACAAACATAATTTAATTTAAGCAACATAAAACTATGTAGATTTATCATTATAAGCAAAACTGTTAAGATTAAATCAAGTCATTCTTCATTGACTGAAGAAAATTTCAAATTTCAACCATTTCTAATCTAATTCTCATTTCACTATTTGTAATTTGATAGCTAATTATGATATAAATTAATTATTTAATCTCTAGTTCTTGTCCATAAAAAATGTAACATTGCATAAATAACTCAACTGATAAACAAATAATCAAGGGCTTAGTTTATTGTATAACAAATGTCAACCGGTTAAAGGATTTTTTTATATTAAATGGACCCATAGTTGAAGTAGTAAATCAATAAATTGATGGCCAAGTTTAAAATTTTCTAACGTTAGGATACTAAAGGGTCAAATTAGTCAGCATATACTACAAATGTTTATGGTAGCTTAATCATATTGCCGTCATCATTATCGAATCTTATCCCCTCCCACTACAATTGAAGACAGTTTTGCAAAATAAAATTCATAATCTCCGTGAAAAACAACAAAGGACACCTACAGTAAAAACAGCTAACAAAAAATGTTAGTCTATACATTCAGAACCTTTTCTTCTTCTTCTACTTCTCTTTTTTTTTTTTCTTTACTTTGAACGTAGGCAACAGTCCCTTGGATGTCACCATAATGCTAATCATTAACTTAAATCTACTACCTCGTGGCAATAACATGCATAAATAAGGATATAAGCCAATTTTTCTGTTTTAAAGAAGCAAGCATCTTCATAATTCACAAGTGTTATTACTCACTTGAATATATATATATATATATATATATATATATATATAGGGAGAAAAAAATAAAATTGTAGTTAGGAGTCCCTTATGTTCTATAGCCATAAGGAATCGTCTTTATTATTGATTTTTTCACCATGAATAGTTGAGAGAAAATCAAAAGAAAAAAGTTGTTAATTAATGCTAGATTATTAAAATATCATATCTTCTTTTTCTCTTGGATCTTTTCTCGGCCCTATCGTGGAAAGAGTAACAACCAGCGTGATTTTTATAGGTCTAGTACAGAAAATGTCTTATCCCTACCAATTTCTTCTCTCAATCTCCCTCTCTCTTTCCCTCCCCAATATATATATATATATATATTGTGGCTAAAGTAACATAAACTGTAATTGAAAACATCATGAATCATCGTCTTACCATAAAATTTTTCTTGTACTTACCTTGGACTTGTTTCTAGTGACAGTTTTTAAATATTTTGTAATCTAACATCATCTAGCAGCCGGCTACTTTCAATATATGTGTGTGTGTGTGTGGAAGTAGCAGTCCCCATATTTCATAAAAGAAAGATGTTTATCATCTAAAAGATGCAGCAGAGGCCATAATGAGGGCCGACCAAATAAAGATGACCAATGAATGAACCTATCTTGAGTCCGCCAATTCTTAACAAGTGACTTCATTAAATCAATCAAAGTTGTCTGGAAAAGGGTTTCAGCATTTCATGATAAGAAGTTGGGGAAGCCATGCAGTCATGATGTGGTCTGCTTCAAGGGCATAACATGGCTGGTTGGTTGAGTTAGTGCTTGTGAAATTTCACGTTATTAATTTGGTTCCCATGGGCGTTATTCCCTTATGCTCATTGGCTCAAAATTGAATGTGCTGTGTTCCCACACTCAGCCCCGATGCAACCCTAAATCCTGAAAACATTGGGAGGGCGTAGGGGAAGGTGCCATGGAGAAGCCTTGGCTTCTGAATCAAATTGGAGTTTTGGTAGGTTTGATAATGACAAAATGCCAACATATGGTTAACATATGAAGTGGAGGGCTGGAGAAACAGTAATTAAAGTAAATGTGAGAAACTGCATCTGTCCATGCATCAGACTGGTTAGAGAATTTTAAGAAAAGAAAGAGCTAGACTGAATGCAATGAGATGCATGGAAACGAGAGTTGTGGGAAGGGGCTGGCAAAAGTTTGGGGAGGGGATTCAATGTAAAGGAAATATAAAGGATTCAAAGGAAGTTGGATTGAAAATAGGGGTAAACAAGGAAGCGAGCTACCCGAGCTTGACTCGTTAAAGTTCAGCTCGTAAACGAGTTCGAGCAGAGTCATTTGCTTAACAAGTCAAACTCGAGTTCATGAGTCGACTCGTTCAAATAATTGAGTTGAGTTCGAGTCCACTGAACTTGAACTGTTAAAGCTCGACTTGGCTCGAAAATGACATGTAGTGATTTGTTAAATATCCGACTTGTTTTTTAATTAAAAAACCTGTATATTGACATTAATTAATTATGTAAGTTTTTACGAAAGCTCATTCAAGTTTGTCGATCCTTAATCGAGTCGAGCTCGATTTATGGCAAAGTAATAGTCTAAATATTCAAACAAGTTTTTCAAGCCTTGATTGAGTCGGGCCGCAGCTCAATACGCAATTGCCGAGTTGAGCTCGAGCTGCTTCTGTCGAGCTATTCTTGAGCTTGAGCTGAGTTTTATTCATCGAGCCAAGCTCGATCTGGCTCAACTCGGCTCATGTTCACCCCTAGTTGAAAAGGGTGAGAACTTGCCCAATGAGTAATGAAACCTAAGAAAAAAGGGATAGAGTAGGAACTAAAGAGACGTTAACTGACTCAGCCTGATGTGTGAGATAAAAGAGTAGCCATAGGCTCCTCCTAATGGGTTTGACAAAGGAGTGTGATCAATTCTATTTTCAACCCAATTTGAAAATCCCTTCACCTTCAGACTTTAGAATCATTATCATCAACTCACTCACTCAGGTCCTATTGTTATTACTATAGATGTACATGAGTCAAGTCGAGCTCCACAATATTAGCTTGAGCTCGAGCTCCGATCAACTGTGCCACAGCTCAAGTTCAGTTGGTTTTGTCAAAGCTCAAACTCGACTCATTTAAGCTGGAGATGCTTTTGTTGGGCAATGAAATGTGTCTTCCTACTATTGAGGTAGATGGCAACAAGGCAAAAGAGGAAACTTCACGTTAGCTTTTGTTGTTGCTGTTAGGAAGGAAGAATAATACCATTTAAGAAAAACCAAAATAAACAAAAAATAAAAATGTAAATCGTAAGATAGAGGGTCCTGAAACCCTCGATTGAGTGTTTCAATTTTCAAAGATTGAGGGTTCTACTCTTGTTTCAACACACGTTTGAAGTTTCTGAAACTTTTGACCGAGCGATCGATCATTGGTCCTCCTTCAAAAAACTTCAATTGAGGGTTACACACATACACAGAGTGAAAGAGAGAGAGTGTGTGTGTAAAACCCACAAGTTTTTCTTTAAAAAAGAAGCTATTTAGAAAATTTCTAAACTAAATTGTGTTTTCAAATATTAGTCTTTTAAGGTGGGTTGATTTTATAAAGTGCAAAAAGGGAGGGTTTTATCGCACCATTTGTGCCTCCTCTCTTTTTTTACCATAAACAGAGAGTGAGTTTGAGAGAATGAGAAAGGGAGACGGAGAGAGAACGAGAGAGCAAGAGCGGGAGAGAAAAGAGAAAGAGGGAGAACGAGAGAAGAGATGAGGTAGAAAGGGGGCAGACAAGAGATTGAGAAATAAAGGAAGAGAAGAACGACAAAAAAGGTAAGGTCATTCGAATTTTAGCTTTTGGTTCAAGTAGATGTAAAATTTCTTCTTAAATTCAAGATTTGAACGTTTGCTTGTTAATTTATGATAGAGGAATCTGATTATTGTTAGTCTTAGCATGTGACTTATGATGGCAATGATATTTCATGTCTATAAAGGGCTGAAGGGGCTATATGATTAAGTTTTTGAGGGCTGTTTCTTTGAAGACAGGTGTGGATGGGTTGAGAATGAAGTATTGAGTGTAGAATGTTGGGAAAAGAGAAAATTTTCAATTCTGTGTTATTCTTGAATAGGGCTGCAGCTGTATGGATTGTTGTTGGGTACTAATTAAGGTTGAGGTGGGGAGGAGCAAGTCCTCTATAAAAAGAAAGATGGTCACTAGTCTCAAGATTCCACGAAGGAGCAAGCCCTTCAAGTGTAGGACCTCAAGTAGAGAGCAAGTCTCTCTTGAGGCAACAGAGAGAACTTAAGTAAGAAAGTGATATGAGAAAGTTCATTATGCTTGAAAGTTGCATATGTCAAGATTTCTCTCAATTGTTGTAATTTGTATTTGTTTTCAATTATTATCAGTTTATAGTGTGATGCTCACTGAGTCAGTAGAACTCATCCTTTGAATCTTCTTTTCTTTTCTTTTCTCATCTGAGGAAGATAGTAGTTGTGAGCAGCGGCTAAGCATGATTATATTTTAGCCTCTGTGTTCCCAGTGTGATAGGAAGAAGTTAGATTCACGTTATTGATTATGCATTGCATATCATGTAGAAAGTAGTGATTACATTCATGTTCTACTAATTTTAAGAGTTTAATAGTTCAAAATTTTATCCTCGTGACCATTAGATTTTGAATTGTGCTAGAAAGTTATGGTTTTCTCCTGATCTCCTAGGGCATGGAAGACAAAGAGAGAGAGAGAGAGAGAGAGAGTTTAATTGGGAGAAACCCACTTCTTATACAGAAATTCATAGCTTCTTGGGCTTAGCCGGATATTATAGAAGGTTTATTAAAAGATTTTTTTGTTATGGCTTCTCCTTCAACTCAGTTGACGAGAAAGAATGTTAAGCTTGAGTGGGATTCGGCTTGTGAGAAAAGTTTGAAAAACTGAAACAAAAACTTATATCTGCCCAATACTTCTTTGCCTGAAGAGGAGTTGGGTTTGTCATAAGCAATTATGCTTCTCATAAGGGATTAGGTTGTGTTTTAATGCAAAATGATAAGGTGATCACCTATGCATCCCGATAACTAAAAGGGAATGAAGAAAATTATTCTATATATGATTTAGAATTGACAATTGCAGTCTTCGCTTTGAAGATTTGGAGACATCACTTGTATGGCAAAAAGTGTCAGATATACAATGATCATAAAAGTTTAAAGTATTTACTTAGCCAGAAAGAGTTGAACATGAGACAGAGACTGTGGTTAGAATTGATTAAGAATTATGTTTGTACCATTGATTATCACCATGATAAGGTTAACCAGGTTGTAGATGCTTTGAGTCGAAAGAATTCATGTGCTATCGCTTATATAAAGGCAACACGACTTCCATCCCTTTTGGAGATCCAATCTTTAAAGACCGATCTAAAAATAAGTAGCATGGGAATCTTATGTGCACAACTACATGTTTAACATATTTTTTATGAACGAATAAGGGAATCACAAGTCCTTGATGAGAATTTGCAAAAGATAGTTTAGATTGTGAAAACAGGAGAAGAACAAGAGTTTAAGGTAATGGAAGACGATATTTTCATGATTGGAACTAAACTGCAAATGCCCAATGACACAAAACTTAAGCATGTTATTATGGAAGAAGCACATACCTCCAAATATGAAATGCACCCGGGTAGTATGAAGATGTATCGAAATTTTAAAGATAGTTATTGTTGGCCTGGTATGAAAAAAAAGATAGCATTCTATGTTTCAAAATGCTTGACATGTTAGATGAATAAAGCATAACAATAAAGGCATGTGGGGATGGTGCGAACCTCTCTATACCAAAGTGGAATGAGAACATATTACCATTGACTTTATCATAGGTCTACCATGTTCTCCAAATAGAAGTAATACTATTTGGATGATTGTAGACCGGCTTACCAAATATGCCTATTTCTTAGGCATCAAGAGGAAAACCACTATTGATAGGTTAGCACAGTTGTTTGTAGAAGAAATTGCTAAATTGCATGGTTCCCCAGTGTTGATAGTGTCTGATCGAAATCTTTGCTTCACTCTTAAATTTTGGCCAAGTTTGCATTTATTCATGGAAACTAGATTGAGGTTCAGTATAGCCTTCCATCCACAGACAGATGGACAAACTAAAAGAACGATTTAGACACTAGAAGATATGTTACGTGCTTGTGTCAATGCTCATGTGATGTATACCTACCTCTATAGAATTTGCATATGTCAATAGTTTTCAGTCTAGTATTGGGATGACACCTTATGAGATACTTTATGGTAAAAAATGTCGGACACCAGTATGTTGGGATGAAGTAGGTGAGAGGAAACTCTTAGAGCCAGAACTGATACAGATAGCTATAGATAAAGTCAAGTTGAAGTGGGAGACAGTTTTTTTCAAGGTATCGCCTTAGAAAGCAGTAGCAAGATTTGGGCATGGTAATAAATTCAGTCCATGATATATTGGACCATATGGTATCTTAGAGAGAATTGGAGATGTAGCCTATTGATTAGAATTGCCTACATAACCCAATAGAATTCATAATGTGTTTCATGTATCGATGTTGAGAAAATATATTCATGATCCTTCGCATGTTCTTAAAGAACAATCAATACAGTTAAATGAGGATCTGACTTATTTAGTGAAACCGATAGGCATTATGATACAAAAAGATTCGGTAATTCAATAAGAAACTGTATCACTTGTAAAGGTACAGTGGTTCAATATGGCAGAACAAGATGCCACTTGGGAATGAGAAGATGAGATGAGATCTAGATACCTTCATTTGTTTATCAAGAGGTAAGTTAAATTTTGAGGACGAAATTTCTTGTAGAGGATGAGAATTGTTAAGCTTAATTTTTTTTTAAAAAGGCTATTTAGAAAATTTCTAAACTAAAGTGTGTTTTCAAAAGTTGGTTCTTAAGGTGGGTCGATTTTGTAAAGTGATTATTTTTTCTTGTAAAACAAATTTTAAGGTTCCATGAATCGAAGCCACATCAAGTTTCAAACGTACCACCAAATGACAAATTTCTGAAAAACAACTTAATTTAATTAACCTTGGTCCGATTCAAAGTCTAGTAGATTCAGGGTGATGTATTTTAAACCTGTTTTTCATAAAGAACCATATTTTGAATAAAACAGAATATGTACCAATGGATATTCAGAGCATCCCTGGTGAAAACATATTTGAATTTAAACTTACATGAACCAAAACATGCATTTTAAGATAAATGAGATCTAAATCCAAGTCTACTGATTCTCTAAATCGATGATAAGTGTGAACTTAATTTGTTATGATAAGCTCGTACAAGCTAAACTATACCCAACTTAGGATCCCAATTCAATTCAGTCAACGGTAATAAGCTCACAATAGAACCAGCATAAAAATAGAATGGAACCAAAAGGTATCTCAATTTTCCAAGACTAAGCCTCAAAGTCCAACATAATTACTCTATGAAATCTCAGTTGATCAAGAAAACTAGGCTTATATAGAGAACATAACAGAAACTCCTTTCTCATAGGTTTTTTAAAGCCCAAGGAGATGTAAGGATTAAGTTTCAGCTTAGGAGGCCTGTTTCCAGAATTTGCCAGAAACCAGACATTTGCAAAGCTGAGTTGCGATTAGCAAACTCTATTTATGTAAATATGTTCAAAGAATTTGCGCAGCACAAACAATTTTCCCATGGTAACATTGTTCTGGAAGAAGATGCAAAGCTAGGGGTGATTTTGAGATTGAGTTTATAAACTATAAAAAAACTCATCACCCACCCTCGGTACATCTTTTTTTTTTTTTTTTTCTTTTTATCATTATAATTATTGTTATTTATTTCTACATGTTCAGGTCAATAGACACGAAGTTCCGGTGGGAAAATAAGGGTGCAGACGTAGGGGCGCACAAACGAATCAATAGGACATGGGAAACCCTTCTCATGATTTCAATTGTAGCTAGGAAAATCAGGAAATATGTGTGCATGTGAATATGGATTATAGACATGTAACAAAAATCATGAATCAGATGTATACATGTAATGAACATATCATATGGATGTGGCATCATGTAAGTATGACATGTTCTCACTAGAAACAAAGGTAGCAGAAATGGGTCCAGATAAGTTCCCAAACATGCGTAGGTTGGAAACATTGCAAAGGCATCTTGATCATAACATCGATCTATGCTGTGACGTATATATTCACAAGTTGGAAAAACATCATGCTCACAAAGGAAGTGTGTATCACCACCACCGTCAGTCATAGCATTCATGCTAACACTTTTCTAATATTGATCATACACACACAGATCACGTATTGAAAATTATTCAAACCGAACCAGAGGCATAAACAAGACAAGAAGACGCGGGCAACGTACTTAGACAACATATTCAGCCCTCAACAACCGTGCACGAGCTTGACGCACCCACCCCTCACGACTTGCGAAGTAGCAGGGAGGGAGGAACGAATAAAAAGAAAACAAAGATGAGAAGTAAAGATAACGATAGCTGTAGAGAGATTAAGGAACAGTAACGACCTACTAAAAATAAATAAATTTTAATTAACAAGATATATTTTCAAAAAAAAAATCTTTTTAATGCCCTTAAAAATCAGGTGTTTACAATAAATGTCTCTAATTTTTCTGAGCTTTTTACAATCAGAGAAGGAATCATCAAACACATTAAAATGAGTTTAATGAGTCGAGTTCTAGTTACGTTTATAACTCGAGTTTTAAATCAAGCATGAGCTCAACTTGTTCGTTATCGAGTGAGTTTGAGTCGAGGTAGAGTTGGCTGGACTTGTTGTCAATGCATAACGGTTGCCCTATATTTGACTGAATTATTTTGTGGATTGAGGGCATAGTCTGAGTTGGTTCAATTTGTTGTCTGTTCATAGTTGTGCTGTACTTCAACTATTGATTGCAATACATTATCTAGTGGACAATGAATAGAGACTTTGATCCATTTAAGAATGCATATTCATGGTTATGTTGCCTTGCATCCATTGAATTGATGTAGATGTTACACAATGCTTGGATTTGGATTGCCTTTGATGGTGAACCCAATCTGTGATTGAATATGCATGACCTAACTAACTTTGGGGGATAACGATCATACTTCCTACATCATTTTGTATTGTTGGTTTCAATGTTATGTCTCACTTTGAAAAACTTAGTCTCGTGTTCAAGATTGTAAAGAATTTTAAAAGACTTATAAATGGTGTTGTTAAGTAATTAGTTGTCTTGGTTCTTAGCATTTTTGAGGCTGAAGAAGAAACTACTAGGAGGAAGGTTTGGATCCACCAAATTAAGAGCCCATACTTAGTGTGGGAGCAAGTCGGGTTATAATAGTGGTCTTCAATATATAATTGGACCTTAGTCCTACATACACAGATACTTGTATCTTAAGGTGGTAGATTGCAATGTCTCACTTAAAAAAAAAGTTAATTTTATATCCAAGGTTGTGGGAAATCTTGAAGAACTTATAAATGATGAATTGTTAAGTGCTTGGTTGTTTTGGCTTTTAGTCTTTTTTTTATTTTAAAACTGAAACTACTAAAGAACTGGTTGAGATCCATCAAACCGGGAACCTGAGTGCAATGTGGGAGTGAACCAAGTTGTTATACTCAAAATGCAAATTCATTTGTTAATTTGAATCTTGAAATGAACGGTTAATCATACTTTTAATCAAATGTTATCTGGCTTGACCGGCACGCCTTTGTACAGAACTTTCACTTCAAGGCCCTCTTCCATGGATTGGTCCACAACCGTGAATGCTACTCAAATCTAGTGGGGGCGATAAACAATATGTAACTGTCGAGCCCTAATGTCCGGACTACATTTCGGCTTGTACTCGAGTTTTGGCTAGAACTCGAGTCCGGCTCAGGCAAGCCGAGCAACGCTTTCAGCTTGATTGTGATTAGTATAAATCTAGGCTTGTCAGGAAGAATGTGAAAAGAACAACATTAAGAAACGACTTTGAATTTGGAACTTGATTCACAAAAGCTGGAAAGAAAAATATTGCAACACAAAAGCCTCATAACTTTGTATTTGAAAGAGAGGGAAAAAAAAAAGGTCATCTATGGATTAAGCTATCATGCCTACTTCAAACAAACTTGACTTGACTCGTTATGTATTTGACCCCGAGACATTGGCATGAACTCCATTTATTTTATGGTATAGGTCGAGCAATGTAGGGGTGGAGCCAGGAACTATAGTTTCAAGATTTTAATAGGGGCCGAAATAAAAATTTTCAATTTTTTATATATATTAAACTAATTTTTTATTTACATATAAATTTTTAAAATCTAAAAAAAAGCCAAAGCCCCTGTGGGCCCCCTTCCCTCCATCCCTGAAGAAGGAATTAGGGTGGTGGGCACCATATATGCACTCCAAAAAATGAAAAAAAAAAGAAAGAAGAAGGTGGGAGTCAAGGTCGTTTAGAATTTTTTTTAATAAGGAATGTCTTTTTTGACCTTTAACTTTTTCATTACTTTTTTTGTCCATATACAAAATGATTTTTCTTTTTATAAATAGGGTTAATACGGTCATTACATAGAACCAACATTGCTTATCCTCCTCCAAGATTCAACCCTCTTATAAAATCTCGCAACAGGTTTTGTTTTTGGAGCCTAACACACCGGAACGAATATGAGGAGTTGTGAATGATCAAATTAATTTTAATTTAGGACCGGACAAAAACAAAAATTAAAAAAAAAAAAAAATCTTTCTAACGCAGTCGAACATATCGCCCCATGTGATGCGCCATGCAAGCAGCTCTCGACCATATTTTCTCTATACTAAAACTTGTTGGACATGCTCACGGCAAACAATGGCTAGTAAAAGAAAATTGTTCTATTTTTAACGTCATTTTAAAAGTTAAAAATGCAATAAAACGGGATATTGTTATCATTTTTTGTAACTTAGTAGATTCATGTTATATCGAGCCAAAATTGTTATTGTCACTTCTTGGCTAGACTTATCGCCTATGTGGCAGTGGCAGAAGAAAACCCTTGAAAAAGTGAGACGAGGAAAATTAAGGGGTTTGGATGATTAAAAAATGGTTTTTTGCTACATTTGGTAAAACTTAATTTTTAATTTTCAAAAGGGAATGGATAACTGTGACCATATTTCCTAAATACATAAGCCAACTTTTAAAAACTGATTCATTTTAAAATTAGTTGCTATAAAACTAATGTAATCCAAACATTGCATAAAAGTTTAAATGTATTAAAACATAAGAGGTTCTTTTACATGTACCACTGCACAATAAATCGAGTCAGGTAGAGCTCAATTCAAACTTACTTGATAAAAATCAACTCTTAAACACGAGCGCAAGTTTAAATATATGCTAGAAATGTTGAACGAGTTGATCGCAAGAACTCTACTTGTTTAAATTCAACTTGGAAATACTGAAATATATGAAAAAATAATTAAACGAATAGCAACCAAAGAAATTAACCGAGTTAAATAAATTAAAATTAATGAGACAGGCTTGATAAAAACGAGCAAGAAGCCCCCACCTCCATGCTGTGTTGATTTCTAACGATGAGCACGGTGAGCGTTGAGTCTAGCTCGAGCCTACGCTTCGACCCCCGTGCCACCGGTGATTTTTCAAAGTTGTACGTGCAAAGTTGAAAGCATGAGGGCCCACGCCGATCCACGGAAGGAAGTGGGCCCCCGGTGTTTGAAAAAGAACCGTTCGCTCATCCCGTTTTGGAGTCACAAGGCCAACTGTATAACCGAAGGGCCCCCTTCTGTTTTTCTCTTTTCTCGGACAATCATCACCATCTCCGCCGCCGCTACCGCCACCGCCGCCGAGGCCACAGCCACGGCCACCACCAGCACTATAAGCAGCGGCAATCGATGGCTTCCGATCTGAAAGAACGTCTTCTTCTACCCAAACCCAACTCCAACACCGCCACCACCACCACCTCCTCCTCCTCCACATCTTCTCGCCCTCTCTTCCACGGCCTCGACTTCCTCGGGCTCAAGAAGCGTGGCCACGGCGTCCGCTCCTGGATCCGCGTGGACTGCGGCGGCAACTCTGAGATCATCGAGCTCGACAAATTTGCCGTCATGCGCCGCTGCGACCTTCCTGCCCGAGACCTCCGCCTCCTTGACCCGCTTTTCGTCTATCCCTCCACCATCCTCGGCCGCGAGAGCGCCATAGTCGTCAATCTCGAGCAGATCCGCTGCATCATCACCGCCGACGAAGTCCTTCTCCTCAACTCCCTTGACAGCTACGTCCTTCAGTACGTCGTCGAGCTTCAGCGTCGCCTCAATGGTGCTGGTAGCGGTTCCGGCTCCCTAAACGGCAGGCGCGGCTCCTCGACCTCAATTCCCAACTTTGATTACGCCTATGGCGGTGGCTCCACTCCTGCTGACAGCTTGCCTTTCGAGTTCCGGGCGCTCGAGGTTGCGCTCGAGGCGGCGTGTACATATCTTGATGCGCAGGTGCGGTTAACTCTTTACATTGTTTTTTTTTTTTTTTTTAAAAACAAATTTTAGTTACTGAATTGGAATCTTGAAGCTTAATTTCTTATTCAATATGAGTTACTAACAATTGCAGAATTGTATACTTTAAATGTATAATATTCTGTTATGTTAGCTCTACTAGTTATTCTCCACAATAGGGTTCTTTTCCAATTTTGATTTTTCCCTTTTCTCAAAGAACGCCAACTTACAAGTAAATGGACTCAGAAAATGAGCAATGTCTTACTGAAGATTTTTAGTTTAGTTAATCTTTTGAAGGTGTAAGCTCTAAGAACTAAGATGCAGGGCCAGGAAGAAAGGATTAACCTCCTTTACTTTAGAGGCAAAGCATTTTTAACTTCTAATAAGGCTCCTAGACATTTAGGTGAACCAACTCATAAGGTGTGAAAGGTAAAAGCTTCTTATGCATAAAAATAGGCATACAAAGACGATGGATATATCACAAGATTCTCATTATGGCTCGGTGGGAAAAACTTAAACTGAGATAAAGAAAAAACACTATGAGCTTAATATGGATAAATGACCTTGAAGTCGGTAGTGCTAATAAGACCTTGATATTTACAGGGTCTTTTACAAAGGATAGTTCCTTATTTTAAGGAGCAGTTACAAGTGATCTATTACAAGCATTAACAGCAGAATAATTCTTCGTTGATATCTTTAACTGCTTATTTAGATCCATTGCGATCTTTGTTACTATGGTTCTTGCCATGCATCATAATCTTCAATCTTGTAAGCACCATCATCAATGCCTTCATTTACTCTGCTATATTTTTAGGCGCCAACATCTTGTCCTCTTACATACAAGTCGTCTATTAAACTTCTCAAAAGATTGTGAATCTCAAACCCATTCCTGCATATATGTGATATGTTTAGAGGTAGAGGCACATATTGAGTTGAGTTGATCGAACTTGACCTAAGTTCAACTTGCTCTAGTCAGCTGAACATTTCATACATTCAACTGCTCAACTTTTTGAGGTCATTTCTCGGACAGCCATCTTTTATTTCAAAATCTTAAAATCAATGATTAAGTTACTAAATTTCCTTTTAATCACAACTATTTAAAAGAAAAAATAGTCACCCTCTTTGGATGACAAGGGAGAAAGATTTTGACCCTCGCCAAGGTTGATCCTCATTGTCTGCGAGGGTCGAGGGGTCGACAGCTGGGTTGATTTTCATTGTCTAGAAGGTCAATGGGGATCAACAATGTCACCGTTTAACCCTAGCTGGTCAACTCCTTCCAGAAAGGGTCGAGTTTCAACCCTCACCTGACAATGATTGTTCATAGGCCAAACCCTTGGCCTTTTTTACCCAGTGATCATCAATCCATCGATCCCCACCACCCCTTGCCAGGCAACGGGCAACAATATTTTCTTTTATTTTTTTTTTTAAGTTAATTGGATTGAAGATCTATTTGTATAAGTTAACCATCAATTTTAAGGTTTAGATATTGTGGGGCTCTTTGAAGAACAACTTAAAAAGTTCAGTACTGTTTGTTGAAGATGAAAAACTGGGCGACAAGTTGTTAATCACTCATTTCTTGAGTGGCTCTTCGTAACAGTTTTAATGTATATTATATATAGAGCAAACTATCACAATATCATTCTACCAATGCTTTAACAAAAAAACAGAAAAGCACAAAATATAATGAAAGTAAAAGTGATTATATAATAAAGCAAAACAGATTATATATGTCAACTAAAACAGGTTCACATCGAGCGGATTAAAAATTTGAAATTAAAACAGAAAAAGTTTAAAACAGATAAAGCAGATTATAAGACACTAAGGCAGGTTATAGACTGGTTTAGATTATTATGGGTTGTACAATAAAAAGAACATATAAAACAGAAAAAAAAAAGATGAAAACAGATTAAGACAAATATAACAGAAAAGTCAGCCCAATGCTTCCTGGTCATCAGTTTCCCTCAAAGATTCTGATGGCAAGCTACAGTTATGTGTTTGTGTGTGTGTGTGTGACAGGGAGAGAGAAAGAGAGGGAGGGAGGGAGCGAGAGAGAGAGAGAGAGCAACACAGGAAAATGAGGAACTTCAAAACCTAAATCATTTCTTTTTAAGTCGACTAGAGGATGAAAATGAGCTCAAGCAATATTTTCTCTGCAGCCTACTCACTGTTCATTCGAGTCTAGTGCACATCACTTTGGATGGAAATATGCAGGTGCAGCTTAACATGTCTGACTTGCATATGACCATGCTGGGTGTTGCACTTGAGTTGTGTTGTCTCGGATGCTGTGCCTGTTTTGGCAAGTCCATGTTACTTAGCTTGTGATGTTGCATATTATCAGTTTTTACAAGGTGTTCAGATGCAGTGGTAACCATATCTTCTTTTAAATGTAATGAGTTTCAATCTTGCTGTAGCCACTTTGTACATTCAAAATGCTTTTTGTTTTCCTATATATTTACTTGCTTGGGTTTAGCATGTGCTGAACTTGAATTGAGTTTGCCCAAGAATGAACTCACCTGCCCAAGCTTGACTTGAGCTCGAGCTCTGTGATATTTTAGTTGAACTGATATGCTCAGTTCTCATATCAGTTCTGTGCAGCTCCTGCCCAAGGAATTGGAAAAATCTTTCTGATTCTCATTTGGATGTCTGTGTGATGACTGAAAAATAAATTTCCAGAAATTTATTGCTTAGTTTGATGAAAAAGAAATATATTTCCAAGTGAAGAATGCGAGCGAGGGAGGAAGAAGGGAGGCGAGGGAGAAGGCGAGCGAGGGAGGAAGAAGGGAGGCGAGGGAGAAGGCGAGCGAGGGAGGAAGAAGGGAGGCGAGGGAGAAGGCGAGCGAGGGAGGAAGAAGGGAGCGAGGGAGGAAGAAGGGAGGTGGAGGAAGAAGGGAGTGAGGGAGGAAGAAGGGAGGCAGAGGAAGAAGGGAGCGAAGGAGGAAGAAGGGAGCGAGGGAGGAAGAAGGGAGGTGGAGGAAGAAGGGAGGCAGAGGAAGAAGGGAGCTAGGGAGGAAAAAGGAAGCGAGGAAGCAGGCGAGGGACGGAGGAAGAAGGGAGAGAGGGAGGAAGAAGGGAGGTGCAGGAAGAAGGCGAGCGAGGGAGGCAACGGAGGTAATGGTAAAAAAAAAACCGAAAAAAATTTTCCGGCTCTCAGTCGGAAATTTTTTTCCGGAAATATATTTCCGTTTCCAGCTCCAACGGTCAAAAAAATTTTCTTTTTTGAAACTGAAAAAATTTTAAAGTGAAAAAATTTATTATCCTTTATGCCATGTTTGATAAACTGAAAAAATTTTAAAAATTTGAAATAAATTTCCTGTGCTACAGTGAATTTTCAGCCCATCAAACGTTACCTTAGGCACCAAAATATAGTACTGTTCAAGGTCAATATATTGGCTAGATTGGTTGGCCTGGTGGCTTACCCTATTAAGGTCAATAATATAAAAGAAATTTTATGAATGAATTAATAAATAACCTCCCTGAAGAGAAGACTTGGGATGCACAAATGAGAACTGGGAATTTGTGCAACTAAAATGGCCTAGTCAACAATTAAGCATGGCATAAAGGATAGGAATTTGTAGTCAGAAAAAATGGAGCAGGAAAAGGAGTAAAGGGGATGGCGGGGTCTCAAAGCTCCCCTACCTTATGCAGCAAGTCAAGACTGAACAGATGAAAGAAGTTACTCTTTTAGTGTCAAAAACCAAAAAGAAAAAATTGGTGAAGAGGCATCTATGCCTGCTTCTGACCACACAAATTACTTGGTGTCTGTAAAGGGTAGTGTAACAACTGCAACTTAGGCCTTATATGACCTATCAAAGCAACTTGGATGAATAGAAGGAATTTAAATTTTCAGAACTCAGAAACTGAAAAGATTTTAAAGCTAGTTGATTTAGGAAAAAAAAATGAAGAGAAAAGCAAGTTCAGTAGTTCACCAATTATTGAAGCAGGAGTGAAAAGTAATACAGGACTGGAAATGGGAAACTGGGTTCAGAAAAAATTTTAGCAAGTGTGGAGTAAATTAAAAGCACAATCCAAAGTGGATCGCAAAGCAGAATGAAATCAACCCTTAGTTGTTAAGGCGGCCACGCTAGGCAAAAAGGCGACCCTTTTTTGTGGGTTTTTTAGTTATGTTAACCATTACACAATAAAATTATGTACTTGCTGACTGAGCTGTAAGCTTCTATTCCAAGTAAAACTTGAAAAAATGTTCTGTTCTGTTCTGTTCTGTTCCAATTGAATGAATATACTTTGTATGTAAAGCCAAAAAGTAAAACATAAAAAGTTGCTCTGTTCTTGTTTACATGACAGATTAACAGTACATTTCCAGCTTGTTTACATAGTGGAAAACTGTGTTGTTTTGTTCTGGCTGATGCCTTGGTTTGATACACAAAAGAAAACACGTCATTCTTGTTTACATACTGGACAATGGTTGCATTTCTTATAGACTATTTCAGTTATAGACCTTATAGACTATTTCACTTGAATCATTTCAAACAAAAATCATATCAAATCAGTACATGTAATTTACGTTACAAGTTTACAATAGATTGTACATATAACGTATAATGTACATGTAACACACAAAACACCAACACAAATGAAAATAAATCTGTATTCAGGTTGCAAAAGTGAGGTCTGCACGAATTTCTCTGATTACTAGACATGCATTAAACAAGAGAAACTGGTGGTCTTTTGACCATAACCTAGGTTTTAACATGGGTAAGAAGGCTGGCATAGGTTCCAAAATATGTTTTAGAGCTCAAAAGTTGATATTTATTAGTTTTATAGAATATGTATTTAACGTATGGCTGGAACTTCCACTTGATGAGCTATGTCACACGGGTACTCCTCTTAAGGAGGAGTACACGCATGGTACCGGTATGACACCGGTACCGGTACGGGTACGGCCTTGGGTGCGGCATGGGTGCTGCGTTGACCGTACCAGGTACGGTCAACGCACCCAGGGTCGAGTCCGTCCATTTTTAGACTCGGTCAAAGTTGACCGAGTCCAATTTCGACCTTTTATTTGGTTTTTAAACGTGATTTACAATTTAACACGGTTTACTTTATTCATGTTAAAAATATGGTAACCCTCGACGCCCAACTGTTCTTCTTCACTTGTCTTCACCGAGACCAATGACGGGAGGTGATTCTCCACTCCGGCGAACGGCGACAGCGAATGGAGAGAGGCGAGAGGCGAACTGCGAACGGCTACCTTGCGACGGCGAATGGAGAGAGGCAAGAGGCGAGAGGCGAACTGCCGGTTTCATCTATCGAAAATCTCGTTTGTTTTCTGAAGATCGATCTCCTTTCTTCATTTTTTGTTCTTCTGTTTTCTGTTTGTGCCTTTGTAATCATTCTTGGCCGGTTTTGGCTTCTTCGTCGGCCCTTCACTTTCTGTTCGGTTCTTTGTAGGGTTTTAGGGGATTTAACGGACGAGATTTAGCATTTCAGTTGATTTCTTAGTTCCTGAACTTCGCTAAATGTGCTTTTCTGTTTTTTATTCAATTTTTAATGTCAATCCTTTCCCTCTTCTTGCTTTTCCTGGTTTTGCTCCTTCTTTGCCTGGTTTCATTTGTGGTTCTTTTCTCGTAATATATTGTCGATCGATGCAACTGTTTTGTTGGAGTCTAGTTTTGGTTTTTCCGTTCCTCCTTAAAACTTTCTTCCAATAACACGATTTCCATTTTCCATCTGTTGGTAGATCATCTGTTTTTTCAACTTTTGTGTTTTTCTTTCATGTGTGCTTGCATTGTCTTCTCAGTTTTTTGGTAGAATGAATATGTTATTGTGTTTTTAATTTTTTGATATATATATGTGTGTGAATATGTTATTCTGTTTGTAATTTTATATATATATATATATATATATATATGTGTGTGTGTGTGTGTGTGTGAATATGTTATTCTATTTGTAATTTTTTGATATATATGTGCACGTGTGTGTACGGCCGTACCCCCACACCCAAGCTTTTTGAAAGTGGTCCGTACCCGTACCCACACCGGTACCCGTACCGGCACCTATGTGACATAGTTGATGAGTTGATATAGAATATGTAATTAACAACAAACTATACTTAAAGAACAGAAATTATATAATATAACTGCACATAATATAAGTATATACAGTATAATAATGTATAATAAAATTACAGGACTTAATTTGAAGGGAAGTTGACTTTTCACCTTCCCATGGACTAGGCGTGCTAGTGCCTAGTCCAGCCTGGGTGCACCTAGGTGCCAGTCTAACACCTGTCGCCTAAGTGATGGTCTTAGGCGATGGGTGTGGACTCATGCCTAGGCGTGGACTAGTCCATGCCTTTACAACTAAGAATCAACCACAAAGTGGGGAGTGGAATGGGAAACAAACTAGAAATGAAACGAATAAACACATTGTGATAGCTTTTTGTTTCTTTATTACTTTGAAATTCATTTTTTTCCTTCTAAGCTATCTTTCTGATCTGGTGAAATTGTAAAATACAGGAATGCTTGTTAAGGAAAAAAGTGAAATATAGGGGAATTGAGACTCTGAATTTAAGAATCTTTATTCCCAGGAAATAGGAAGCTCGTTTTCAGTGAACAAGAAAGTTCAAAAGCCCACTTTCCTCTATATGGGAACCTCATTCCTTTTTCATGTGAAGTGAGCTCCTGTTTTCAAACTAGTGCTTCCTTAGTCGCTTTGGAACTTGGAAGCATCACAGTTCCTGTGTACACGTAGCTCTCCTGAGTCTCCTCATAACCATGGGAGAAAAACTAAGGGTGCATACTGCATGTTGTCATCTGTATTATACAGGCACGTCATTTTCTAAATTATTATGTGCATTATGTGCAAAAGCTTGGACACAGCATTAGATATGTCTCTATCATGTATGTGAGTCTTGGTAGTGTAGATAATGAGGGAGAAGAGGGACCAAAGATATTTATCTTTCTTCCATCTGATGAAAGGAAGATCTTAGATAGGGATATGGGAAAGGGCTAGCTTTTCCTTTTTCTTGTGTCTCTATAGCTTAGGCTGAAGAGAACAATCGTAAATAGAATTAGGATGTTTTCTTAATTGGATGCTTACTGAGATAGGAAGGCTTGATCATTCATATAAATGTAGGTAATAGATGTGTGAAGTTAAATTATTTTGGTGAGACTGTTCATCATGAGATAACTTCTAGATGATCTTCTGTTTCTTGCTTTTTGTGGACAATCTGACTTGAGGACTGATTTTAGTTTTAACCATTGTCACAGAAAACCCATTTTTTCAAAAAAGACCCAATAAAAATGTTAAAAACGATGAAAATGAAAAGCCTTTCTTTTTCCCGTTCTTTTGAAAAAAACATCCAAAATGAATTTTTATTTTTATGTTATTTTTGCTTTAAAGTTTAAAACTTAAGTTAAGTTATTTATCTTCATTTCTATCATTACTAAAAAACATCATTTTATCAAGTTATTTTTATGTTTTGTTAGTTTTTCATTTATTTTACTTTTTCCTAATTTTAGGATTTTTCTTTTCTAAAAAATTTGCCGAATTTTTGTGGAGATTTTTCTGCTTTGCCAAGAAATACCATACAAAATCCTAGCTGTTGAAAACCCGTTAATGATATTTGTGACAATGGCTTTAACCATTGCAAATTGATTTGTTTCAAGTTTACTTTCAACTATTGAAAGTGTAAATCTATTGTGTTTCTGAGGAATGAATGTACTGATCATTAAATTAAATTTATAACTCATAATATGTTGGGAAAGGTATCATAGTAGTTTCCACTAAAGTGAAAAAATTTGTGAGGCAACATTTGTCGCATGCTTGGTCATCATCATGGAGAACTGTAGAAACACGAGGATCAAGAACAAAGGAATACGATGAACACGATGTAACGTGGAAAAACCCTCAGCAAGAGGAAAAAAACCACGGACGAGGAGGAACTGGCGCCCACTAGCGACCAGACTCTCTCTCTCTTAAGATTTCATTAACTTCTCAAAATTAGGGTTACAACCCTTAAGTAAGGCCCAACAAGGGCTACACGGTGGATCGAGTATGGATCCAGACCCGGTCCTGAAACCCATTTGACATGCTTCAACACTCCCCCTCAAGTTGGGCATACATATCAAACATGCCCAACTTGGATACATTTCTCTCGAACGAAGTCGAAGACAGAGCTTTTGTCAGAACATCAGCAGTTTGGTCTTCAGACTTCATGTAAGGTAGGATTAACTCTTTAGCATCAATTCTTTCACGGATGAAGTGACGGTTGATCTCAACATGCTTCGTTCTGTCGTGTAGTATAGGGTTGTTGGCTAAGTTGATTGCAGATTTGTTGTCGCAGTACATCTTCATAGGTCCTTCAATCTCTATTCTATATCAGTTAGTAATATTTTCAACTATAGTAGCTCTGACACTCTCATAGCAATGGCTCTATACTCTGCCTCTGCACTAGATCGAGAACACACATCCTGTCTCTTACTCCTCCAAACAACAAGGTTTCCTCTCAAGTAGACACAATACCCTGTGGTAGACCGTCTAGTGTCAGCACAACCTGCCAAGTCTGCATCGGAATAGCCCTCCATCTCTAAAGTCTCTTGTTTTACATACAAGAGTCCCTTGCCAGGATTTCTCTTCAAATAGCACAGTATTCTGTCCACAGCCTTCAGGTGTGCATCAGTAGGTGCATGCATGAATTGACTCAGTACATTCACTGCAAAAGTGATATCTGGTCTTGTAAGGGTAAGATAAATCAACTTTCCAACCAGACGTTGATATCTTCTCTTAGCTTCTTCACAGAGCAGCTCTCCATCTCTGAGGCTCAACTTGTGTCCAGCATCAAGTGGGGTAGAAGCAGGTCTACACCCCAACTTACCAGTCTCCTCCAACAGATCTAATGTGTATTTCCTTTGGTTTAGCACAAGGTCAGTTCTAGATCTAGCAATTTCAATACCAAGAAAATACCTCAGTTTGCCAAGATCCTTAAGATCAAATTCGGTAGCCAGTAACACTTTTAACTTGATGATCTCCACCTCATCATCTCCTGTGACAATCATGTCATCCACATAGACAAGTAAAAGAGTGACCCTGCCCTCCTTTTTCTTCACAAATAGAGTGTTGTCTCCATTCCCTTGATTATACCCATGGCGTTGCATCACTCGTCTAAGTCGTTCGAACCATGCTCTGGGTGACTGCTTGAGGCCATATAGTGCCTTTTTCAGCTTACAGCATTTCTCTGGTTCTTCATATCCTGGGGGCATGTGCATGTACACTTCTTCTTTGAGATCACCATTGAGGAAAGCATTCCTAACATCGAGTTGGTACATGCTCCACTCCTTCATCACAGCTAGGGACATAACAACTCTAACTGTCTTCATTTTCGCAACTGGTGCAAAAGTCTGTAGGTAATCAATCACATATTTTTGACTGAACTCCTTGGCCATAAGACGAGCTTTGTATCTTTCAACACTCCCATCTGGTTTGTACTTGATGGTATACACCCACTTGGATCCAACCAAGTGAGCCGCCTCAGGAATCTTCACAACTTCCCATGTCATGTTTCTTCTCAAGGCTTCCTTTTCTTCTTTCATAGCATCAGCCCACTTGGAATCACTCTGAGCTTCAGCAATGGTCCTGGAAATCGCAACCAAAGAAAGAGAAGATACAAAACACGTGTAATCCTTGCAAAGTCTAGAATAAGATACAAAACTACCAATCGGGTGTTGAGTACATGACCTGACACCCTTCCTCAGGGCAATGGGAAGCTCTTCATTCTCTTTTTTAACCTCATCTTGAGTCTTCAAGGTAGGACTTGGTTCATCCAGGGAAGGAATGGCATTGGGATTGGAATCAGACCTCGCACCACAAGTCACCTCCTCTGTCCGAGCACCTCGTCTAGAGTAGACCTGTCCAAACAAACGAAGGCCTTCCTTCTCAGTCCCGGTGTTAAACCCTTTCTCCTTCTCAGACATATTAACAACTGTGATAGGTTCTTCTTTCTTGTAATCCAAAAAATCTGTAAATTGAATCTCTGGACTTTGAGAATACTCTTCCCTAACCACAGACTTCTCCCTCTGAAGAGGATTCTCACAAAAGTAAGAGGCATGTTCCAAAAAGGTAACATCCCTTGTAACATAAACTCGACCAGTGGTAGGATCAAGACATCTATACCCCTTCTGAGTGGAAGAATACCCAACAAACACACCCTTGATAGACCGGGGGTCAAGTTTCTTAACATTTGGACTGTGATCATGAATAAAACACACACAGCCAAACACACGAGGGGGGAGAAGAAAAGGTTGACGACTTCCCGGAAGTAAGGAATGAGGAGTCCACCATTCAGTACACGACTGAGCATACGGTTGATGAGGTACGCACTAGTAAAAAATGCATCACCCCAATAGTGTTTGGGAAGATTTCTCTGAAACAAAAGGGCTCTGGTGACATTAAGAAGCTGGTGGTACTTCCTCTCAGCCACCCCGTTCTGAGGGGGGGTATAACTACAGGACGTCTCATGAACAATCCCCCTTTTTCGAAGAAAATCCTCAACTGACTGACATATATACTCACGGGCAATGTTATAAAAGGCGTAGCGTATCGCGTATCGGTCGGGCCAACCTATACGCCGTATCGTAACGTATCGCAAACGTAGTGTAGCGTATCGTAAAATTAATTTTTTAATTTTAAAAAATATTTAAAATTAATAAAAAATAGAGAAAAATCATTAAAAATCTGAAAAAATGAACAAAAAATCAGAAATTAAGAAAAATGTATTCAAATATAAAAAAGATCATCATACATAAGGAACATTCATGTGTATCAACGACACATTCAAAAATAAGAAATCAAATCTTCAAGAATAACATATAAGCATCCATCACGATTTTAAACTTGAAAATTTTATAGAATCTTAGGGCTTAGAGTCTTAGGACTTGGAGTTTTAGGACTTAGATTACATCACAATTTTATAAGTTCAAAACATATAGTTATCATGTTTCCTAATTCAACGATAATATCTCCCAAATGGATGAATCCTTGGTTATTTTTGATGAAAATGGGCAAAATCTCTCCCTCCTACGTCTATTGGAGTCTTTAAATACAAGAAGAGAGAGGGGGAGGAGTATTTAAACTTTTAAAAAATAAAGAAATATGTGTTGTCTCCCGTATCATACGATACGGGGATGTATCGCCCGTATCGTACGATACGGCCCCCATATCGCACGATACGGGCGACACACGTACGATACGGACGCGTATCGTGTTTCAAACACGTATCGTATAGGTTTTCTTGACTCATACGATACGTATCGTATGATACGCGTCCGTATCGTATGATATGAATAACATTGCTCACAGGCATTATCCAATCGAAAAGTTTTAACATTTCCACCATATTGAGTTTGCACAAGAAGAATGAATGTCTCTATGATTTGAGGTACCTCACTGCGATATTTTAACAAGTACACAAAGGTGGTCCTAGAGAAGTCATTAATAAAAGTAATAAAATATTGAAACCTGTTGAAGTATGTTAGATGGGTCTGGGGACTGGGTCCGAATCCATACCCGATCCATCTTGTAGCCCTTGTTGGGCATTACTTAAGTCGTGTAACCCTAATCCTTATGGTGAATGAAATCTTAAGAGAGAGAGAGTCTGGCTACTAGTGGGCAACTAGCTTCTCCTCATCTGTGGTTTTTTTCCTCTTGTTGAGGGTTTTTCCACGTTACATCGTGTTCCTCGTATTCTCTTTCTCTGTGCTCGTGTTTCTACATGGTATCAGAGCCCACGAGATTGGGACTTTTTTGGTGATCGTGGAGTTTTCTTCACCCGCCGCCGCTGTTGTCACCGTCGTCGTTTTCGCCACCGCCGCCGTCACCGCTGCCGTCACCGCCGCCGCCGGCTCCGCCACTGGCGTCACCGCCCTTGCTGTCGCGCCGTCGACCTGCTCCCTAACGTCGCGCCCTGCTCCCTGCTGTCGTCCTTTGCGCCGTCGCCTTCTGGGTCTGCCCTACTCCAGTGGTGCCCTCCATTGCTGCTGCCGTTCGCTGTCGCCCCCCTTCCTCCCTGCCGTCGCCCTCTGCGCCGTCGATATCGGCGCCCGACCTGCTCCCTGCTCCTCCTGACCAGCAACGTCTTCTGCCGCCCGATCTGCTTCCTGGTGTTGCCTTTCCATCTAGCGCTGCCTCTACTCCCTGCATCATTGTTCTCCTGCGGGATCTGCTGCAGAGTTCCAGCACCTCTGCTCACGCCAGTTGCTGTGTGCTCCCCATTGCCGCGGCTGCCCTTTGTCACTGCAGGAGAAATTTGGGTGTTCGATCGACGTGATGGCGGATTCCCTTATGGGAGAGTGGATCATCAACAGTGGCGCTACTCACCACATGACCGGCGATCCTAAAGTCTTTCATGGGTATAAGCTTTCGTCAGGAAATGAACATGTTTCTCTTGCTGATGGTTCCTCTATCTTTGTGACTGGGAAAGGGAGTCTCCCACTTTTGAACAAGTTCTTTGTCCACAATGCTCTACATGTTCCCCATCTTCCCTTGAACCTCTTGTCGGTTAGCAAGATTACGAAAGAGTTGAATTGCGAACTAATTTTTTCTGATGATCGCTGTGTTATGCAGGACTTGGTGACAGGGAAGAGGATTGGGATTGGTCTGACTTCTGACGGGCTATATCGCTTACCTATGCGTACTGCTCAGGCTCTCATGATGGCTGTCAGTCAAGCAATGAAGAACAGAGAGGAGTCCCTTCAATTGCTTCTACGTTGGCATGAACGCCTTGGACACCTGCCTTTTGGAATTCTTAGACAGCTGTTTCCTGTTTTATGTTCCAGGTTAGATATGACTATGGTGTCCTGTGTTGTCTGTCACCTGGCTAAACATGTTAGGGCTTCATATCCTTTGTCTAGTCATCGGTCTAATGAGGTATTTGCCATGATTCATTCTGATGTGTGGGGGCCATCAGGGATTCCTTCTTATCTTGGTTTTCAGTATTTTATCACCTTTATAGATGATTGTTCTCGTAACACTATTGTCTACTTGTTGAAAGACCGTAGTGAAGTTTCTACTGCCATAGAGACTTTCATTGCTTATGTGGAAAGTCAATATGGAGCATCTGTTAAGACTTTTCGATCTGACAATGCTCGTGAGTATGTGTGTCAGTCTGTTGATAACTTCTTTCGAAAAAAGGGAATTGTTCATGAGACTTCCTGCAATTATACTCCTCCTCAAAATGGAGTTGCTGAACGAAAGAATCGTCAGTTATTGAATATGACTCGAGCTCTTCTTTTTCAACGTCATGTTCCAAAAAGGTATTGAGGGGATGCTGTGTTGACCAGTGCGTATCTTATAAACCGTTTGCCTAGTTGTGTGTTGAATGGACAGACGCCTCACTCTATGTTACCAGGGAGTCGTGAACCTTTCTCTCTTCCACCAAGAGTCTTTGGCTGTGTTTGCTTTATTCACAATCATAGTCCTCACATTAAAAAGCTTGATCCAAGGTCTATTAAGGGCGTATTTCTAGGTTATTCTCCCACTCAAAAAGGGTATAAGTGTCGGGACCCTTCCACTGGTCGTGCCTATGTTACCAAAGATGTCACTTTCCTTGAACATGCTTCCTATTTTGGTGAGAATCCTCTTCAGGGTGTGAATTCTATGTCAAAGGAAGAGTATTCTTCGAGTCAGGAAATTCTTTTTACAGATTTTTTAGACTACAGGCGTGAATCCATTGGTCATTCTATTGAGGTGCTTGAACAAGAGAAAAATGGAGAGTGTTCTATTGGGCAGGAGAAGAATGCAATCGTCTGTTTGGGCAAGTTTACTCTAGGCGAAGAGTCTGTACTGAGGAGATGACAGGTGGTGAGAATTCTGCTCCCAATCCAGTTAGTCCTTCCCTGGATGACCCAAGTCGTGCTCAGAAGCAACCTGTTGAAGATTCAGACTGTTATTGCAAGTGAAGAGATTCTCATCGCCCTGCGAAAGGGTGTCAGGTCATGTACTCAACATCCTATTGGTAATTTTGTTTCATATTCTAGACTGAGCAGGGACTATAAATGTTTTGTATCTTCTCTTTCTTTGGCTATGATTCCCAGGAATGTTGCTGAGACTCAAAGTGATCCCAAGTGGACTTATGCAATGCAAAAAGAGATGGAAGCCCTGAGAAGAAACATGACATGGAAAGTTATAAAGATTCCTGAGGCGGCTCACTTGGTTGGATCTAAGTGGGTCTACACCATCAAGTACAAACCAGATGGAAGTGTTGAAAGATAGAAAGCTCGTCTTGTGGCCAAAGGGTTTAGTCAGAAATATGAGATTTTGATTATTTGGAGACCTTTGCTCCTGTTGCGAAGATGAAGACTGTCAGAGTCATTATCTCCTTAGCTGTGATGAAGGAGTGGAAGATGTACCAACTTGATGTCAAGAACGCATTTCTCAATGGAGACCTTGAAGAGGAAGTATATATGTGTATGCCTCCAGGATATGAGGAACCTGGAAAATGTTGCAAGTTAAGGAAAGCTTTATATGGGCTCAAGTAATCTCATCGGGCATGGTTTGAACGACTTAGACTTGTCATGAGACAATGTAGATACCATCAAGGGAATGGAGATCATTCACTCTTTGTGAAGAGAAATGAACAAAAGGTTACTATTTTGTTGGTATATGTTGATGATATGATTGTCACAGGTGATGATGAAGATGAAATAATTAAGTTAAAGAAACTGTTGGCGATCGAGTTTGATCTCAAGGACCTTGGTAAGTTGAAATATTTCCTTCGCATTGAAATTGCTAGGTCTGGGACTAGCCTCGTGCTAAATCAACGGAAGTACACCCTAGATTTGTTAAAGGAAACCGGGAAATTAGGGTGTAGACCAGCTTCTACTCCTCTAGATGCTGGCCATAAGCTAAGTCTTAGAGATGGGGAGCCTTTCTGTGAAGAGGCCAAAAGAAGATATCAATGTCTTGTAGGGAAGTTGATTTATCTTACTCTCACTAGACCTGATATTACCTTTGTTGTGAATGTGATGAGTCAGTTCATGCATGCTCCTATGAATGCCCACTTGAAGGCTGTTGACAGGATCTTGTGCTACTTGAAGAGAAATCCTGGTAAAAGTCTTTTGTATGTCAAGCAAGACACTCTTGGGATTGAAGGTTATTTAGATGCAGACTGGGCAGACTGTATTGACACTAGGAGGTCCACCTTTGGCTATTGTATCTATTTGAGAGGGAATCTCATAGTGTGGAGAAGTAAAAGGCAAGATGTGTGTTCTCGTTCTAGTGCTGAAGCAGAATACAGAGCAGTGGCTATGGGAGTTTCAGAGCTTTTGTGGCTAAAAGTATTGTTGACGGATATTGGTATAAAGGTTGAAGAACCAATGAAGATGTATTGCGATAACAAGTCTGCAATCAACTTGGCCAACAACCCTGTGCTTCATGACAAAACAAAACATGTTGAGATTGACTAACATTTCATTCGAGAGAGAATTGATGCTAAAGAACTTGTACTTCCTTACATGAGATCTGAAGACCAAACAGTTGATATTCTAACGAAAGCTCTATCTTCAACTTCATTCGAGAGAAATGTATCCAAGTTGGGCATGTTTGATATGTATGCCCAACTTGAGGGGGAGTGTTGAAGTATGTTAGACGGGTCTCGGGACCGGGTCCGAATCCATACTCGATCCATCTTGTAGCCCTTGTTGGGCATTACTTAAGTCGTGTAACCCTAATCCTTATGGTGAATGAAATCTTAAGAGAGAGAAAGTCTGGCGGCTGGTGGGCAACCAGCTCCTCCTCATCCGTGGTTTTTTTCCTCTTGTTGAGGGTTTTTCAAGGTTACATCGTGTTCCTCGTATTCTCTTTCTCTGTGCTCGTGTTTCTACAAAACCGTTGACGGGTATGAATTCCCGAAGGCCCCCACACATTAGAATGAACCAAGGAAAAAACTTCATTAACACAACTAGTAGAAATAGGGTACGAAGCCCTCACATGTTTGGCAAACTGACATACATCACAAGAAATCAAAGACAAATTCAGAGTGAAACACAAATCGAGTGTTGAAGTTGAGGTAGCTTTTAGAATATTAAAGAACTTGACAGTTCTTTAATTATTTTCACAAAATTTTTCGTTTACATTGTAATGTTGTTTTTACCCTAATTCTCCCTTAAGTAAGGGTTAGGGTACGTGATGAGTAATAAGTTGGACGTGTTTTCTTCTCTCTCCTTCTCTCACGACAATATAGTATCAGAGCCAGCGGCGTGATCACTTCAGGCTGCCGACGACTGGCAGATTTCCGGCGATCTCCTCTTCGGTGACTATCAGGTTTCTAACCCCCAAACTCTCTCTTCCTCTCTCTTCGGTTGATGGGCAGAGACTGAATCTCCCTCTCTCATTCTTCCTCCTCTCGTTCTTCCCCCTCTCTCGTCTCTCCATCTCCTTTATCATCTCCTTCTTCTTCTTCCTTCTATTGCTCGTTGGAGGGTGGAATCTGATTTCGCCTATGTGGAACGCATGATCAGATCCACTAGTGGAATTTGGTGTGGCTGCTGGGATCCTGTCGCTTCTGCTGATCAGAAATTGCTTGTTGCTGTTTCTGGTTGTGGATAGCTGCTGCTGATCGGGGAGATGGTTTATTGACGTTGCTAATTGTGGAACAGCAAGATGTGGACTTGCTGTTTGAGAGTTGAGGTTGGGAACAGAAAAAGCAGCGGCAGTCTTCGTCTGTAAGTTTGTTTTTTCAGCAGTAATTATTGTCCAAGTTTCCTACTATTCAGGGACGTGAAGGAAGTGTGACTGCTACCTGCTACCTGCTTTGAATGCATGTTAACAGCATCTAGACGTTAAAATCTGTGACTGGATTTTTCTGCCTGCACGTTCATTTTTTTCAGCAGTCTATATTAAGTGTGCAGAGATTTTATATTAAGTGTGCAAAGATTCTTTTCTTTGATCTTCACTATGGAGCAGAGGGATAGTATTGTTGATACACAGGGAGAATATAAAGTCTCTGAGAATCTTCTTTCATTTGGATCTATCGTGAAGTTAGATGGCTCAAATTATGAAATCCGGTGTCGCGTATTTATGATGTCTGTTAAGGGGCATAGAAAGAAACATGTTATTGAGGAGGAAGAACCCCTAACTAAGACCGAAAAATATTCTACATGGGAGGAAGATAACAATATTGTGATGTCATGGATTATGAATAGTGTGCAGGCACACATCACTCCTACGATTGCTTATTAGACCTCTGCCAAGCATATGTGGGAATTTCTGAAGCAAACTTACTCCCATGATAAGAATATGAGCAAAGTCTTGCAAGTTGAAGAAGAACTTCTTAAACTCCAACAAGGTGACTCAGATCTGGCCCAATACTTTGCGTCAGTCAAATCAGCCTATGAGAGGCTCAAAGCCCTACGTCTCCCATGTCAATCATGCTACAAAACCCACTTTGAGCAGCACATGGTGGCGAAATTTTTAGCTGGGTTATCTCCTGATTTTGCAGTGGCCAAAGCCCAAATGTTGACTGGGGCTGAAATTCCAGACCTTGCTGAGGCCTATAATAGGCTAAGTCGTCTGGCGGTGACTCTATCTCCATCTTCAACTGATGCACCTTCTTCAGCATTAGCTGTCCCAGGAGGTCATGGGCAGTCCTTAGCCATCTCAGGAAGCCGAGGACAGACCTTCAATAGAGGGAGATGAGGTCGTAGTTCAGGAGGTGGACGTGGTAGATTTCAATGCACGTTCTGTGGAAGACTTGGTCATCTAGAAGATAGTTGCTGGAATAAACATGGTTGCCCTATGATCCGAGGCTCCGAGTCATCACAGATCAAGAACTCGTCTCATATCCCAAAAGCTTCACATGTTGAAGATGGCCATACAGAATCAAATGTAGAAAATGTCACTGTTAGTATGAGTAAATCAGAGTATGAACAATTTCTGGCTCAGAAAGCTTCATCTTCCTCCTTGGCGTCTACAGTTGTGGGTGATTCTGCTCTTTCCACCACTATGCAGAACCGAGATCCAGGTATGTCATGGATTATTGATTTTGGAGCCTCCAAGCACTTTTGCAGTAGACCAAACTTATTCACCGTGCTTCACCATTTTCCTCAACCTAGACAGGTGAAGCTTGCAGATGGGAGATTCTCTCCTATTATCGGTTGGGGCAGTGTGAAAATTTCTGATTGTTTAACTGTGAATAACGTGTTGTTTGCTCCTGATTTTCCCACTCATCTTCTCTCAGTTAAAGGGCTAACTCATGATTTGAACTGTAGAGTCATTTTTTATCCTGGTTCGTGTTGGTTTCAGGACTTCCGGACTGGGAGGATGATTGGTGGAGGCCATGAATGAGGGGGAGTCTATTTCCTGTCTGAGGCCATGGACATAACTGCTACATCAGTTCCATCCAAACCTACCAGTCTCCAGTGGCATCTCAGACTTGGGCATCCATCAGTGTTAAAACTTCGTTGCTTGTTTCCTCAGCTTTCCATGTCAGAGTCACTCCAGTGTGAAGCTTGTCAACTTGGAAAACACACTAGGAGTAGTTTTCCTTCGAGTCTAAGTCCTTCGAGTCATAGTATGTTTTATTTACTTCATGTCGATGTGTGGGGGCCTAGCCGTACTGCTAGCCGGTCTAAATTTTAGTATTATTTGGTCGTTGTTGATGATTTCTCTCGTGCTAGTTGGGTTTTCCTTTTTAAAGAATGTTCTGCAGCTATATGTATCCTTCAAAATCTTATTATTGAAATAAAGACTCAATTTGGAGTTTCTGTTAAGTCTGTTCGCACTGACAATGCTCTTGAATTCAAATCGTCCAATCTTTTGCAATTTTACTCAAAACATGGAATTGTTCCTCAATTCACCTGTCCACATACCTCGCAACAGACTGGTGTTGCAGAGCGAAAGCATTGACATTTGTTGGAAGTTGCTCGTACTCTTATGATACAGAGCCATGTACCATCTTACTTTTGGGGGGATGCGATCCTAACTGCTTGTTACCTCATTAATCGCCTACCATCTTCATCTATACTTAACAAAATTCCAGTTCAAATGCTTTACCCAAATCGTCCATTGTTTCAAACTCCACCTCGTGTGTTTGGATGCACATGCTTCGTTCATATCATTGGACCAAAGCGAGATAAATTTGCTCCCCAAGCCCGAAAATGTATTTTCATTGGTTATCCCAAGAACCAATGAGGCTATAAATGCTTTGACCCTCTCACCCAGAAAGAGTATGTCAGTGCGGATGTCACATTCTTTGAGTCTCGTCCATATTTCCCACAACCATCAACCTCTTGTCCTGAGAGTCTCCCTCAATGCCCTTTGCCAATCCCACCTTTCCCGCTTATGTCCCTTCCGAGTTCATCACCACCCCGAAGTCGTTTTTCGGATCCTCCATTAGTCTACTCTCGCCGACAGGGTCTCTCACATGGCTCTCCTCCATCATCCTCTCCTGAGGTAAGTGTACCTGATTCCTCGCCTCCGGTTATCTCTGACTCGCAGGATCTTCCTATTGCCTTGCGGAAGGGTAAACGTCAATGCACCATTCATCCCATTTCACAGTTTGTGACGTCTGAATATGTAAGTGACAAGGTGCGACAATTCATTCATGCTCTGTCTACTTATACTACTCCGACATGTCATCAACAAGCATTACTAGACCCTAATTGGCGCCAGGCTATGGAAGAGGAAATACATACTTTACAGGAATGCCACACATGGGACCTTATTGCTCCTCCTTCTGGTTGTGATATTGTTGGATCCAAATGGGTATTCACTATCAAATACCATGTAGATGGTACCCTTGAACGCTATAAAGCTCGGCTGGTCGCAAAAGGGTATACTCAGACCTATGGTATTGATTTTTTTGACACGTTCTCACCAGTGGCTCGGCTAGGTACCATTCGCCTCTTGATTTCTCTTGCAGTTCACTATGACTGGCAGATGCATCAATTGGATGTCAAAAATGCATTCTTGTATGGCGATCTTAAGGAGACAGTTTATATGCAACAACCACCTGGCTTCGAGGTTCAGGGGGAGTGTGGGAAGGTGTGCAAATTGCGAAAGGCCATATATGGGCTGTAACAAAGTCCCCGTGCGTGGTTTCATAAACTATCTGATAGTCTCACAGAGTGGATTCCAAAGGTCACCTCTTGATCATTCAGTGTTTGTTAAGAAGGGAGAGTTGGGTATGGTTATCTTGGCAGTATATGTTGATGATATTATATTGACCGGCAACTATAAACAAGGTATATCTGAGACCAAAGAATTTCTTCAAAAGCATTTTGTCACAAGAGATCTTGGACACTTGAGGTATTTTCTTGGAATAGAAGTGGCTCGTGGTAAAGAAGGAATAGTTCTCTCTAAAAGAAAGTACATTTTAGACTTATTGCAAGAAACTGGAATGTTGGGGGCAAAACCTGCCACCATTCCCATGAATCCACGATTGCACCTACATGATGAGCAGTCAGAACTTGTAGAGTCCAAGACGTATAGATCCTTAATTGACAAGCTTCTTTATGTGACAGTTACAAGACCAGATATTAGTTATTAGTTTTGCAGTGGGAAAGTTGAGTCAATTTATGGAGAAACCGAGGAAGATTCACTGGGAAGCTGCATTGATGATACTCAAATACTTAAAGTCTTCTCCTGGTAAAGGACTACTATTCAAGAAAGGGAAAACCTTAGATGTCCAAGCCTATAGTGATGCAGACTATGCAGGATCTGTTGAAGATAGAAAATCTACCACTGAATTTTGTGTTTTTGTAGGAGGGAATCTTATATCTTGGAGGAGCAAGAAACAAAATGTGGTCTCACGGTCTAGTGCTGAGTCCGAATATAGGGCCATGGCCCAAACGGCAGCAGAATTAACATGGGTTAAATCCATGCTTGAAAGCCTTGACATTCCAGTTCAACTACCTATGACAATGTTTTGTGATAACAGGGCTGCCACTTATATTGCAAATAACCTAGTCTTTCACGAAAGAACTAAACACATTGAAGTTGATTGTCATTACATTCGTGATTTAGTTCAAGGAGGAGTGATTTCTACAACTCACGTGGTCTCTGAAGAACAAACTGCTGATATCTTTACTAAGGCTCTTGCAATTAGGGAATTTTCAAAGTGTTGTAACAAGCTGAACATGGTAGATATCTATGCTCCAGCTTGAGGGGCAGTGTTGAAGTTGAGGTAGTTTTTAGAATATAAAAGAACTTGACAGTTCTTTAATTATTTTCACAAAACTTTTCGTTTACATTGTAATTTTTTTTTTACCCTAATTCTCCCTTAAGTAAGGGTTAGGGTACGTGATGAATAATAAGTTGTACGTGTTTTCTTCTCTCTCCTTCTCTCACGACAATATCGAGAAACAATTGTTTTAAAATCCCAAAAGGTAAATGCCCAAGGCGTTCATGCCAATACAAAAAGGACTGAAGACAATCTTCTCTTCTCTTTTCCGTCTTGCTGATCGCTGTCATAAGAGTCGTGGCCACACGTATGGGAAGACGATATAAGCCATCAGACGCCAAACCAATCCCAATCCTCTTTCCTGTCACCAAGTCCTGCAAAACACAACGATTTGCAGAGAAAATGAGTTCACAATTCAGCTCTTTAGTAAGTTTACTAACTGATAAGAGATTTAAGGGAAGCTGATGGACATGTAATGCGCCTCGCATATGAAATTTGTCCAACAAGGACAGACTCCCTTCTCCAGCCACAAAGGTAGAGGAACCATTTGCGAGAGATACACGTTCTCTTCCAGAAGCCAACTTATACTCATGAAACAATTTAGGGTTACCTGTCATGTGGTGAGTAGCACCATTGTCAACAATCCATTCTTCCAAGTAGGAGTTACCTTTATCCCCTACAATAGCAAGAGCATGATTAGCCTTCATCTCATCTGATGTCTCGGTCGGATTGACATCGATCTGACCCAAATAGGCCTGCAGTTCACGAAGCTGTTCAGCAGAAATGGAGGCCTTGCCTCCACTAGACTTGGTATCCTCTGACACAGGTGTCTTCCCACTAGAAGATCTCGCCCTGTTACCCCGTTTTTGTGGATGAAGATCCCAACAGAAATCCACAGTATGGCCAGTCTTCTTGCAATGAGTGCATCTACGAAGAGGTTTGGGAGCACTACCCGGACCACGACTAACAAGTGCAGATCTCTCATTATAAGGTATGTGATCCCTCTTCCCCCCAGGGGTAACAAGTCTTCTCTGTTCTTCAACCTCAACACGGGAGTGGACATCTTCAATATTGAAGGATTCTTCGAAGTTAAGAATCTGACTCCTGATATTTTCAAATTCATCATTTAGCCCTGCTAAGAACAGGAATATCCTATTCTCCCATTCTTTGGCAACATACTGCATCTGATCGTCATGACAGTGCCAAGTGGCCTCGGAATGATAGTCAAGATCCTTTCATTTGGATTTTAGAGCTGCATAGAAATCTGCGACCGAGCGATCTCCTTGCCTAAGAGCATATACATCATTCATTAGTTGATACACACGAACCTTCCTCTTCTTTTGGCCATACATTTGTTCCAACATGATCCACATATCTCTCGCAGTCTTCTTACGAAGAATGAGAGATTGAATATCAGACGAGACCGAATTAACAATCCAAGTTTTTACTTGGTTGTCCTCAAGAAACCAAGTATCCCAAGCTGTACTGTTTGCAGCAGGTTCAACTTTACTCCCATTCACATATGCAATATGGCCTCGACCAGCTATTCCCATGGTGATGGCGGCAGCCCACTTAAGATAATTTTCCTTAGTAAGGCGAATGGTAGTGACCTGAACAGGAATACTCTCGGTTCTACAAGCCACAGCTTCATTCTGATCAGTGTTGACGGTCGACGAGAAAGAGGCTGCCATAATTGCAGACATGTCTTACAAAGAGGGCAAAAAGAACCAGCAGCAGCGGCAGAACACGGACAACAAAAGAGGGAACAAACGGGCCAAAAACAAGAACTCCACCACAGCAAAAACAGGGGCTGAACAGAAACAACTTGTCGGGCGATGGAGTAACGTCGGGTGAGGCAGTCGGTGGCAGCAGCATTTCCAGGCGATGCAGTCAGGTGGTGGCGGCGGCGGCAGGAACAGATCACGGAGTGGCGACGTTAGGCGCTGGCAGAGGCAACAGCGGTGGTCTCGGGCGATGCTCTACGAAGGGTGAAGAGAAAAAAACTCTCGGGCGCAGAAGGTGCACCGTCGGACACAGCAGCCTTCGCCTGAGTCCACCAGAACGTCACAACGGCAAGCAGGACAGAAACAGGGTCACCGGAACAGAGAGACGCCGAAGCTCCAGACGGTGTCGAGTGCATCGCCAAAACTTCAACAGTGTCGAGTGCGTCGCTGGAAGAGATGCCGGAACTCCACGGTGTCAGGCGATGACCAACGTCGGGCAGTAAACAGTAACATCACGTGATTGGAACCGTCGGGCGATGGGCAATGAACAGTACCGGCACGAGTCCTCTCACACGGCCACAACAGAAACAAAAATCCGAATTAGTCACGCCGGATCTTCACGGCTCTGATACCGTGTAGAAACACGAGGATCAAGAACAAAGGAATACGATGAACACGATGTAACGTGGAAAAACCCTTAGCAAGAGGAAAAAAACCACGGACGAGGAGGAACTGGCGCCCACTAGTGACCAGACTCTCTCTCTCTTAAGATTTCATTAACTTCTCAAAATTAGGGTTACAACCCTTAAATAAGGCCCAACAAGGGCTACACGATTAATCGGGTATAGATTCAGACCCGGTCCTGAAACCCATTTGACATGCTTCAACAAGAACTATGAAAATGCTAGATTAGATCAGTCCAAGCAGTTGCCTGTGTCAACCCAAAGAACAAAATGAAGAATGATTTTGGGACCCCAATCTCACACCCAGAGCAGTCAGACATCTGAGATCTTCCAATATTGGACTTCTCAGACTAGCATGTGCAATAACATTGAAGACCAAGACTATGAAGGCTTTTTGTGACAAGCTTAACTGCACCTTCTTCTGATGAAACAAGTTCAGTTGGAAGAAAGGCTATGAGTTAAAACCTGCATCTCCGCTCTGCTGGTGAGAAATAACCAGTGATCTGATCACCTACGTTAAGCAGTGAAGTTTGTTTACTGCATTGGATACTCTTTCCAACCTACTTTACTGGCCATGAAATAAAGCCACTAAAACCTGCCTGATGTCCTTCTTTAGGCCAAGACTGAGAAAGCAGTTTTGTTCCTTCCTACCTCATACCTATGGCAAGTGTTCGATGTCAAAACTGTATTATAATGGCAGTGCTGCTTAGTGCTGATTACAATTCAGGCCATTGGATGTGATGATACCATCCTTAGGCATTAACCCACGTAGATCCAGTTATCCAACCAAAGCTATTTTGTCTGCATATCTTAAGTCAATCTCTGTGCATATACCTGATCACCTGTCTGGACATATTTGACCAAAGTCATCAATAAAAGCGTAGTCGGGAGTCATGGTCAGTCTTGTAGCTCTTACATATCTTTCAAAGGGATGTTCTGATAGCTTGTAGTTCTAGCATATCTTCAGCTTCAGGAGATGCTGTCATTGACCTCTTCCAAGTTCGGGAAAAGTCTGCTGAGACCATTGTATATGGCTTTGACTCCTCTTTATTCTCAAAGTTCTCCTATTCTGTAGCAGTTCTGAAGCCTATTCCTCTCAAACAACTCAGTCTCATTTGCCTATTATAGTTCAAAATTTTTGTTTTTGTCTCCATCTTGAACAAACTGAATTGGTTTTCTGATCACGGTCAACAGAAATTTATTGTTAGGTAGAACACATATTCATGTTGAGTTTATCCATAGCAAATCTGATAAATGACATAATAAGGATTTTTGCATCTTGTTCCATAAAAAATGGTTCCATCATAAAACCTACTTACATGGCGGAAAAGATACTTTTGATTCCATGCATGTATTGTGTATGGAGATGTTGGGTCCCTCCTCTTGTAGCTTGGCCAAACAAATTTAGCTAAACAAGAGAAGCCTATGTTCGATTATTTGTTTGTCACAAGGTCAGTCTAACCTATCCAGAAACTGAGCGGTTCTGACCCTCAATATCTTTCTGAAATCATCTCATATTCATCTCACTTTTTCTAGGACATTTTCGATTGATTTTGTCACTCTACTGAAATTTGGCAGCTTTCCAAAGCCTTAATTTGATTATTGTACTCCAAGTTTGAATCTGTAGACATTCTCTTTATAATTGTTGGTCATTTTCCACAGCTAACTCTTTAATAAGGGAATTTTTTTTGGCCCCAAAAAGGCTGCAGATCTAGAGATAGAGGCATATCCTTTGTTGGATGAACTGACCTCTAAAATAAGTACCTTAAATTTGGAACGAGTGCGTCGGTTGAAGAGCAGACTTGTTGCTTTGACCCGGAGGGTTCAGAAGGTACTTCTTTTGTTACTTTATCTTATGTTCACTCTCATCCACTTTTATTTCATTGTGAGTTCCATTTCTTACAGGTCAGGGATGAGATTGAACAACTTATGGATGATGATGGTGACATGGCTGAAATGTATCTGACAGAGAAAAAGCTGCGAGTGGAATCTGCTATTGATGGTGATCAATCTATAGCCGGTTACAGCTCTATAGGAGCTGGAATGTCGGTTTCTGCTCCTGTTTCCCCTGTTTCTTCTCCTACAGAAACCCGGAGACTTGAGAAGAGCCTAAGCATAGCTAGAAGTAGACACGAGAGCATGAAGAGTTCAGAAAGTGCCACGGAAAACATTGAGGAATTGGAAATGTTACTGGAAGCCTACTTCGTTGTCATTGACAGCACCCTCAACAAGCTAACATCGGTACACAACCCAAACAAGATTTCTTTCCTTTTCATGTTGGCTGACCTTAACATCGTTCTTGCTAAAATTCCTGAATGACTTTAATCTTTACAGCTCAAGGAATATATAGATGATACAGAGGACTTCATCAATATACAATTGGTTAGCACTATTCTCCCTTTATTTTTGAGATGGCATAGAGCTGTATAGAATGCAAGAAAAGGTCCACCAGTTACCCTTCACGCAGAAACATAGTCATGCATCATTCTTGAAAATTGCATTCCTGTGGATAGTGTAGCCCGATGTGCCAGGTAACATCTTTGCTAATTAATAAACCGATGAGGTGCCTTCTGGTTGCTTTATCTACTAGATTGGAGGACAGAACTAATTCCATATTCCAAGTTGTCAACATCTGATTGGCACTGCTAGCATACTAATTTGCCTTTGTCAACCTTTGGTATTACTGCCACAAAATAATTTCATATTGTTACTGGTCTGATGCAGGACAATGTGCGGAATCAGTTGATTCAGTTTGAATTGCTGCTTACAACTGCGACATTTGTTGTTGCAATCTTTGGGGTAGTAGCAGGAATCTTTGGCATGAATTTCTCGATATCACTATTTGATGAACCAGAGGCATTCAAGTGGGTTTTATTGATCACTGGTGCATGCGGAATTTTTATTTTCTGCACATTTTTATGGTTCTTTAGGCACAGAAGATTGATGCCCTTGTAATATAGGTATTGTCTGTCAAAAAACGCAAAAGGAAAAGAAAGAAGAAAAATTTGCCCTTTGTGCGGGCATCTTCAAATGTAGTAATAATGATGGTGATAATAATACAGAAGGGAAAATTTGAGGTTTCGATGAATGAAACCATGAAATGGGCAAAAGGGGTCTGATGCTGCATGCACCTCATATACAGGGCAGGGACAGGACTCTCTCTCTCTTTACATGCCGATCAACAATGAACTCTAGTGACTAGTGAAAGCAACTTGATCAGAAAATAGAACTCGTAGCTGCGGTATTCTCTGTATTGTACGACCCTTATCATATAAAACGATCTGTCTGGGTGAAGAAGACCCAGATGATAGTTTCTCTAATTCACTGCGCGTTTTGCCATGTACACCCAATGAGCAAGGAGGCGATAATGCCCATTTGCCTGGTTGGCGCTGGGAAGACGGAGGAACCCATTGGGACGATACGGGTGGCTTGTTTGAAGAAACTCTTTGCAGGCGAGGGTACTCGTCCGAACGTTACTATCTGAGAAAGAGGTCCAGCAGCGAGCTCTATATGGAGACAGATTGTCACTGAAATATCTGTAGAAATCATCAATCAGTATGCGATTAAAATAATGGAGAAAGAGTTGGTGCACCGTTCTTCTTTTGTTTTTCTATTCTTTTTCATGGATTGGCAGGCTGGACTTGGGCAGTCTACAAAAGGTTGGAGGTTTAGTAAAATTAGTAATAAAGATATGAATAGAAGACATATTCAATTGCCAATTCGATTTTAAGACCCAGTAAACCACAGCAGATATAATTACTAATAAGATTCATTCTGCAGCTTCACAATTATATTGACTCAATTTTTGAGGTTTTTTTCCTAAAATACATGCGAATCAAACATTAATATAACGTTCTCTCAACTCACTTCAATTTCAGGGCTTGGTCAAAACACTAAGGTTCATAACCTGTCGTGGGCACTTATTGCATCAAGTTCAAAATTTCAAAGCACAAAGTTCGTAAACTAAATCGAATATGGATTTGTCCACGCTTGTCTTATCATCTTCGACTCTAGCTGCTAGGACTCACCTGATAGTAGTTGTCCCGAAAAGATTGTGAACCAAAAATTATCAACACATTAGTTTAACTTCGTCCCAAATCCAGTCTAAGTCAGGGTGATCCTTACATTAATGCATAAGCATCACAAGCATGTCAATCCAAATCTGCTCAATAATATTCATATGTACAGTTACACAGTTCAACAACTTAGGAAGACGTCAACGCATACATATGCTTGAGTTGATTTATTATTTTTATCTTTTGAATACAGAGATTAATGGACGATTGCATTAGATTCCCTATACCTTTGTGGCAATTTAGGGGCCATACATTTTAACAACACATTATGTGAAATGGTGAAGAAGTTAATCATCTGCCTAAAATATGCTAATACATTCAGTGATCTCTTCATTCATTTGCATCTTGAAGACCAATTGCAAGGTACTCTCCTAAATTTCATAGCAGGGAAATTAAGTGTGCTCCCACAATGTGTCCCATGTAGCAGGCCCTAGATTGTTGCCTTTAGTTAAAAGAGATTGGGAGGGTAACATGACGCCACGATCAATTTCCTATCCAGCAAGAGATTGTGCATCTCTGTTCCATTAATATGGTTCGTACCTTTCACAAGCCAAGTTAACGGTTAATAATTTATTTTCGCTGTACAATTCCACAGACAAAGAAATGATTTTAAGAATAATATCACAAGGTGTTCTCTCGTCGGGAGAGGGCTTATAAAGGAGCTGGCGGGACCTTCTGTCGGCAAAGAGTGGAGATTACGCTTCAATGTTCCACCTTCGATGCAGAAATTTGGATGGGGAACTCCCATCGGATGCAGTCGTCAAGGTTCCAGGAGTGATTTCGCTGGGAAGATGAGAGGTTAGCAACAGATGCAAAACTTCATTCGGGTGGTGTCTGGTGCCAATTTATTTCCCGCCTAGAAGATGAAGCGTCAACCTGTTTTCTCTTTTAGAATCGATCACCTTCCACGTACCTGCTGCCTTCCTCGGTTCATCTTTTCTACCTGCAGCAGTTTGGAAATGAGTTTCCTCAACTGCACCATCAGTCCCAAAGATGTGTTTTTTAGCAAACACATTTGTGTGATATATGTACTACAATTGGATGAGAACTTATGGCGATTTATATGGCGCTTTTCACATTAGAAAAGGAAATGAAACAGAAGAATATGGTTTAAAGAATAAGATGTTTTAGTCTCCCATGGGCGCCTTAGTTCCTAAGACCTACCTTCTGCGCGCACACACATACATGCACATACACACCAAATAGCTTCTACTTGAAATTTTGATATTCCATCAAAAGTGATGCAATTGGCCAAAATGGGAACCATAAAAAAGGGTTTTGTTGTAGATTATCACGTTCCTACTTGTAGGAAGTTTGGTTTCAGATCATTTTGCCTTGGGAAAAGGTTTTTGTTGTAGATTGACATGTTTCTGCTTGAAATTCCTGCAATCCATATGGTTGATAAAAGTTGGATTAGCAAGCACAGGTTCGTTGGACGCCTACAAAAATTAATTTTACAAGTTTTTTGTCATTAATTGTATACGATAATCATATTCACGAAATTCTGTATTTCCTGCTTAGGTTAAGCACATAATATCTTAATGGGGTTAACGAGTTTGTGCACTTTACCGTAACAAATAATTCAGTAGTTAATAAGAAGATTAGATGTCCTTGTATAAAGTGTAACAGTTGTAAGTTTAAGAGCTTACAAGATGTAAAGGATGACATGATTTACTGTGAGTTTGTGAAAATTATACGAAGTGGATTTTTTATGGAAAGCATATGTCAACAACAGATTTTGAAGAAACGAATTTATCATGACATCAAAATGTCGTTGATATGCATGAAACGTTAGGCACATTTGTTAGCTACGCAGGTGAAACTGACCATGAAACAGAAAATGGTGACTGAGGAAGCATAGATATTTTTTTAGGCCTTTTAAAGATCTTGAACAAGAGCTATACCTGGGGTGCAAGTTGTCAACTATTGTTCGCCTATATCCGATAAAGTGTTTAATTTGGTAGACCTGCTACATGCGCTTATGGATTTCCTATTCTTGATTTGTGTTGTTCGCTTTGCCATCATTTGCTCATTTGTAGGGAAAGTAAATGAACTTGCTGATGAGTGGTGTACATCGGAATGGTGGATTAGGGGCTTCCATCTGGTGCTTCGGGTGATGAAGGCTAATAAAGGTGAAAGTTAAGATGCCAAAAAACTGCTGAAACGATTGAATCTTTATTTGCTTGCAAAATGTTTTTGGCATGGAATTTTGAAAAACACTTAACAGGACTTCAACAAACCAAAGAGGAAATCTAATCTCTGGATTTATTTTAATCTGTGTGGTCTTTTGATTGACGTATGTATTTTTAAGGAATCAAGGTTTAGCAATTTTTCATGCTTAGAAATGTGGAGTTAATTCCTTGGTCCACTTTTTTTTTCAGAAAAATGGCAAACCTCCAGCAATCATGACATAAAGCAGATGGCAGATGTTGCCACCTTGATTGAATATGAAAAGCCTAATATGGGTGACTATTTGTGGTTGCAAGGACTTGTCCATTATTGTTCTTTTCCGGAATTACTTTCTAGAAAATTGTCTCTCCTCATTGGATGGATCATTATAATTCAATCTGATTGATCCTACTACCTTTGCACGCATTTTCTGATATATATTCCACTCTTGAAGAGGAGTTACTGCTTCTCCTAGCTTCTGATGCCATCTTACGTTGTAACAAAGTTATTGGTCTTGTGCATGTAATGGAGGAATTGTTGTTTGTCATATACAAATTGATATACTATGTAATCGTTATGTACATCTTCCAAAAAATAAAATAATAGTGATATTGTTTATTACCAAATGGTAACAGGGATGTTTCACCCGCCTTCACTGTGGATGAGTACTATAAAATTCTGTCACTCCCAAGAAACCAAACAGCCTCTATCAATTTTCCATGTAGCACCCCCTCCCTTGAACTTCAAGATGCCTCTTGGATCATTGATTTTGGAGTAGGTCGACACAATTGTGCTATAGCTCTATTCTCTAAAACCTAAAACCGTGTCATAAGCCTGTTAACCTACCTATTAGAAATCTATTCTTGTTCACCAAGTTGGTGACGTCCCATTCGAGTCATTCACACTTGATAATGTCGTTCGTATACCCCCATTCAAAGTAAACCTCCTTTCAGTCGATCAACTTACCAAAACATTAAAGTGTTATGTAACCTTTTTTTTTTTTACATTGTGTTATCCTGGTGTTGAGGATAACGATTAGTCGGGGTAAAGAAAACGTGACTACAATCTTCAACTTGTGGCAGCAACTCTACAAAACTGTTTTGCTGTTACCACGTCTCATGAACTTTGGCACAAATGATTTAGTTATTCTCTCTAGTCTCATTTAAGACTAATTCATTGATACTTTTGTTTGAATTGTGGTTTAAATAAAGAGTACAGTTGTGATGTTTGTCATCGTGCAAAACAAACTTGTTTGCAATCCGATTCAAGTAATATTTCTACATTTGGGGACCTTACGCATAGTCCACATTGACAGGTGCACATTATTTCTTGATGAGACACAAATTTGAGACGTTGCACCTTATGATTTTTTTTTTTGCTTTGATAAAAAATCAATTTGAGGTCCCAATCAAGAATTTAAGATCAGATAATGACATGGAGTTTTTCTCAAAATATGCAAACCTTTCTCAAGGAACAAGGAACCGTACACCACCATAATTGCATTGCTACATTACAGCAAAACGGTGTGATATAACAGAAATATCAAAACGGTGTGATATAACAGAACTACCAACACCTTGATGTTGCAAGAGCCCTTTGGTTTGAAGCAAATCTACCCATTCATTTTTGAGATGAATGTGTTCTGATGGCCACATACTTAATCAATCATCTTTCCACTCCCACTTGAGGTGGAAAATCACCATTTGAAAATTTTATTTGAAAAAAAAAATCTATCTTTTAAACATTTGATGGCCTTTTCGACTCTTTGCTATGCAACAAATAATGATCAAAACAAAGAAAATTTTGATCCAAGAGCACATCGATGAATATTACACTACAGGAAAAACGAGCATTTCTGGTGGTATTTTAGCACTACTGAACATTATCAATGGCACACAAATAATGCCACAAAGAGCACCACTGACCGGACCACCACTACCTTTTTTCATGGCGTTAAAAGTTTGTGGCACTAAAAGTTTTATCTGACGCACGAAAAGCACCATAAAGGGCGCTAGATGCCAGAGTCAGTTTCGATTGTGGGAGCTCCTTTAGTGCCAGTGTTAATATTTAGTAGCGTGCGTTTTCTAGAGCCATTAATTTATTGTATTTTCATTGGCGCTATTTTAGCGCCAATAATAGCACAGTGGAAACAACAAGAACTTTACTTATTACAAAAAATATACCTAAAAACTTTTGGGCTGAAGCATCCCTTGCTTCTGTTTATCTCATAAATAAAATGTCTTTAAAAGTTTTAAAGAATACAACTCCTTTTGAAAAATTATTTAAATATGAACTCGATTTCAATATACTTCGAACTTTTAGATGCAAATGTTTTGTCTTAAATGACAAGACCAACAAACTGAGTTCAAAACTGAGTTCAAAGGTTAATGCATGTGCCTTTATTGGTTATTCTGAGACAAAAAAAAGACTAGAAATGCTATGATCCAATCAAAGACAAACTCATAGCTTTAATAAACGTAAAATTTAATGAAGAAGAAAATAGATTTGAAAAATGTAAAGAACCACAAAACAACAAGTATTATTCTTTTTTTAATCAAGTATCTCTCCCAACTTGATGATGAAATGTATGATCATAGTAATATTAATGATATAAATGATGGTGGGGTATCCGAAAACATAATTACATATCATAGAAGAAACCGAAAACAAAACATTGGTGAAGAAAAACACCAATGAAACTCTTGAACTTCAATTTCCACAAAAATCTACTTCAAATGAAGACAACCTTAAAAGATCCACTAGAAATATAAGGCAACCAATAGGTTTGTGTCATATGAGATATTTTTCCCAACATATAGAGCTAGAATCAGTGTCATTCACTCTCCCTTTGAACTATTGTCACATATATCGTGTATGGGTATTATATGGCGAACAATTTCTCGGTTATAATACGGCAAAGTTGTATCTTAGGAAAATCTCCGCAAAATTTTAAAAAAACTTAAAAGCATTTAATAAATCCTAAAAATTATAAAAAATAAAAAATATTAAAAAAAGATGAAAAAAATGAGTATAACATGCATTTTTTCACGTTTTTTTATTTTCTGACGTTTTTTTAAAAAAGATGCGTCTAATTGCCGTTTTATACGACTGACTTATTTCTCAGGTATTATACGTGTTTTTTTCAAATAATACTTGTTTCAAATAATACGTGTTTTGGTATTAGATATCAAAATCTTATATGGTATCAGAGCCAGGTTTTGCCACTGAGAATGTTCGGCAAGAATCTCTAATTTCTGCCCTAATCTTTGTTTCTTTTCTGCGCTAATCTTCAAATCTCTATTTTCTACCATAATCCCCAAATTTCTGCCCTAACCCTAATCCCCAAATTTTCTGCCATAATCTTCCCTTTATCCTATCGTCTACCCTAATCTGCCCTAATCCTACCGTCTGTCTTAATCTACCCTAACCCTACCGTCTGCCCTAATCCTACTGTCTGCCCTAATCTGCCCTACCATCAGCCACCTAACCCTAATCTCAAATTTTTATTTTTCCCATATTTTATGATTATTGCATTTATGGATCCCCATCGCAATTCCAGCATCTTGTCGTCCAATTTCCTCTCCCAACTCATCTCACAAAAGCTAAATCATACCAATTATTTGACATGGAAACGTCAAATAGTCCCGCTTATCAAGAGTCACTGTCTCTATGGACATCTCAATGGCACCACACATGCGCCACCTGAATGGATTATGCGAGAGGTGAAGAATGCTGCAGGGCAAGTTCAAGAGACTATTGCAGAAATCAATCCTGAATATGAGATATGAGATGTAGATGGCTCATGATCAATCTTTTGTTGCTTATATCACCTCCACACTATCAGAGGAAGTTTTGGCGTGTGTTGATGATGATCTTCTTTCAGCACTTGAGTTGTGGAATGTACTTGCTACCACATATTCTCAAATATCAAAAGCGAGATTTCTACAACTCAAGAGGCACTTTCAGGATATCAAGCGAGGCACACGTTCAGTCTTAGAATATATACATGAGATAAAAAATATCAGCGATCAGCTTGCCATCATAGGGCATCCAGTCAGTGACAAAGACAAGGTACAACAGGCTTTGAGTGGATTGGAGCCAGAATTTGATGTTTTCTGCACTGCTTTAGAGGTATTGTCTGTTCTTCCCTCTTCTGAAGACTTGAAAGCAAAATTGTTTCAGCATGAAGCAAGTTGTGTACAACGACATGAATTAGTTCATTCTGACGGTCACAATGTATTGGTCATTGGGACCCATGTTTTACAAGGAAGTCGTCCAAGAGTTTGGAACTCACAGGCAGGGATGGGGAGAGGTATCCTTCGTACACCTAACACAAATGTACAGGTAGATGTACCACGAAGGATACCTAATTGTTTTTATTGCAATAAGAGATGTCATGTGAAGTCAGAATGTTGGCATAACCCATAGAACAAGGGAAAACAGGTCAGACGTGACAATAAGGCAGTAGGGTCATCTATTTTGAACATGACTGCGGCATCGAACATTTCCTCTGATGTGCAGCAGATTCTAATGACAGCATTGTCTAAAATCAATCTCAAGCAAAATGAGGAAGGACAATGGTATGTGGATTCTGGTGCTGCAGCTCATGTAACTGGTGGCGCAGGTAAGCTTTCTAGTGCTCTCCTTATTTAGCTAAAGGCTCAGTTGTCATAGGAAATGGTTCTCATCACAAAATATCACATATTAGAAATGCACACTCATCCATGGCTCATTCCTCAATACCTTTAAAGAATGTTCTTGTTGTTCTAAATGTCAAGAAAAATATCATTTCTGTGTCAGAGCTTATTCATGATACTCATTCCTCTGTTGAGTTTACTCCTTCTGTGTATGTTAAGGATGCTCGAACCAAGAAGACATTCGCTGAGGGTGTTCGCAAAAGAGACATGTACGTCATTGAAGAAGCTCCAAAAGTGTCTAAGTCTTGTGTTTCAGATTCATCCTTTCCCAGTCATAGTGAAGTCAATATCACAGAGTATGATATGTCATCTCTTTGGCACGGTCGTTTAGCACATTGTAGTCAGCCTTTCATTCAAAGTCTTGTTGTCATATTTGTAAGAGCCATGCTCTTCCTTTTCAATCAATAAATAAGCGAGCTTCGAAGTTATTTGACACAATTTATTCTGATGTTTGGGGGCTTGCTCCTATTTTTTTCCTCTTTCGGGAGTAAATATTATATTGTCTTCATTGATTCTTATTGTTGTTACACTTAGATCCACTTCATGAAAAGCAAATAAGAAGTTTTCTGCTTGTTCACCCAAGTCCACTCCTTGGTTCAAAACAAATACTCTAGTAATATCGTGCATTTTCAATGTGATGGTGGTGGTGAGTTCATTTCAAATGAATTTACTGAGTACTTACTAAATCATGGGATCACTAGATAGATTTCATGTCCTAACACATCACAACATAATGGTATTGATAAAAGAAAACATAGGCACATAGTTGAAAGTGCTCTCAGTATGATGCATAGTATGATGCATAACACAGATGTTCCCATGACTTTATGGATTGAAGCCTTCCATACTGCTGTTCATGTTATTAATCGACTGTCACTATCCATGCTTGAAGGAAAATCTCCATTCTTTATTTTACATCAAGAACAACCAAATTATGATGAGCTACGTGTTTTTGGATGCATCTGTTATGTTCATGTTGATGTTTCTTTGAGAAATAAGTTTCAAGATCAAACTGTCATGTGTAGATTTGTGGGTTATGCAGAAAATTATAAAGGCTATCGCTGTTACAATCCAAAAACTGGACGCATGCATATTTCACGACATGTTGTTTTTGATGAGCTCAGGTTGAAGGGTTTAAAGGAGCCACATGCAACACTTAATGTTAGAAATGATGTATATGACTCATGGCTGAATGCTGAAATATTAAACCAAAGAGCTGCACCACGCACAAAGTGATAGAACTATTGATGAGCCAGAGACAGCCACAAACACTCAGATGGACAACATACCTTCATCTACTCAGACCAACAACATGAGCATGACTTCACCTAATCGGTTTTTAGGAATGGTGTATAATCAACGATCAGTTCCAGTTGACCTAGAAACTGCCACTACTTGTCCATGTAGATCAGAATGTGTGCGGCGCCCTATTAATAGATGGGTAAGCTATGGTAATTTCTCTTTGGATTTTCAGCTCTTCATGACAAAATTGAACAAAAAGGTGGAACCAAAATGCTATGAGCAAGCATGCAAAAGCAAACATTGGATCGAGGCGATGAATGAAGAAATGGCTGTCTTAAATGAATGTCAAACATGGAAGATTGTTCCTCGTCCATATGGTAAGAATGTAGTGGGCTCAAAATAGGTTTACAAACTCAAGTATAAATCTGATGGAAGCATTGATAGATATAAGGCTCGACTCGTGGCTAGAGGCTTCACTCAGCAGTACGGGGAAGATTATGATGAGACTTTCAGTTCAGTCATCAAGATGGGAACGATCCGAGTTATCATCTTGTCGTCTCATATGGTTGGAATTTATATCAGTTGGATGTTAAAAATGCTTTTCTTCATGGCTTTCTAAAGGAAGAAGTTTATATGGAATAATCTCCAGGATATGTTTTCAATGATCCAACCAAATAGGTGTGCAAACTACAAAAATCACTTTATGGGCTTAAGCAAGCATCTCGTTCATGGTTCGATAGATTTTCCCTCCATATACAACAGGTTGGTTTCCTCAAAAGTTCACTTGATCATTCCTTATTCATCTATCATTCAGGTGAAGTTACTACTTGGCTACTTATATATGTAGATGGCATAGTTCTTACTGGAAACCCTTCATGCCATATATCCCATGTTAAGGAGGTATTGCAACAAGAATTCAAGATGAAGGATCTCGGCGAACTATAGTATTTTTTGGGTGTTGAGCTTGATAGAAAAAGTGGCACATTAACTCTTACACAACATAAATACACTCTTGATATTTTGGATAGGGCAGGTATGACAAGTTGCAAGCCAATAAATACACCTAGTGTTCTCAACACAAAATTAAATGCATCTGATGGGAGTGATGCATACCCAAATACTAGTTTCTATCGAAGTATAGTTGGCATGTTGCAATATCTCACTTTTACACGCCCAGACATAATATATATTGGGAATCAAGTCTCTCAGTTTATGCATGCACCCACAGAATGGCATATGGATGCTACCAAACGTATTTTGCGTTATCTTAAGACTACTCTTGGGGATGGACTCATCTACACAAGACAGTCCACTGTTTTGCATAGCCACAACATTTCCACTTATACTGATGCAGATTTGGCAAGTGATCCAGCCGATAGACGATCATTTTCTGGTTATTGTCTCTTCCTTGATTCCAATCTTATTTGTTGGAGTAGCAGGAAACAACGTGCAGTTGCCAGATCTAGCACTGAGGCAGAATATAGGGCAATGGCTGCAGGCACCGCTGAAGCTTCATGGTTACGTCATCTACTTGAGAAACTTTCTCTTCTCATTGCACAATCATCTCTATTTTGTGACAACCAAAGCACGATCAAGATTGTCTTCAATCCTGTTCTACATAATCGCACTAAGCATATATAGAGATTGATCAACACTTCATTCGTCAAAAGGTTGCGGAAGATGAGATTGTTCCCACTTATATATCCACGTCTGAACAAGTGGCTGATCTTTTTACCAAGGGACTCACAAGGCACCATTTCTGGCAATTGAAGAACAAATTGCACATGATCAAACCCCATACACAACTTGAGGGGGGCTGTTAAGTTTGTACATATGGATCAGGTCACCCAGACCCGATCCATTTCATCCACACGCCCAACACATCATGGGCGGTGGCATACTTGTAAATCTTATTGTTATTTTGTGTATTTTATGATGTACCCTAAATCGTGATTAGTATATAATGATAACATGAGGCAAACGTCATTTGTTGTTGCTTTCTTTCATCTCTCTCTTGCTTGGACGTGCAGCCCACTTCTCTCTTCCTCCTCTTGCATCTAAGTTCATTCGGTGGTTTGAAAGGAAAAAGCTGAGATAGTGCAAAAAACTCGATGGCGGTATTGAACTCCTGACCTTCTTCAATCTCAAGGTCTTTAGTCCAGGTGAATGAAGCTTTTGTTAGTTGCGTTCCTAAAAAGTGGTACTTGAAAGTATGAGGAAAAACCCAATAAAATGGAGTTGAGAAGCTCAAGTGAATTGTTTTCATGATTGTATAATTAAAGATTCATAGAATTCTAACATATATATCAAAAATCAACCATTAAATATCGTGTCGATGATTGTTCATCTCATTTATTCAACAACGTTTCGTGTTGATTATGTATTCTTTCCTTGGCAAACTCCCTTTTTATCACACACATACACACAAATGACCACCTCGTAAAGTTAGATGGGAGAATTCATGGACTCTCTCTCTCTTTCCTTCGTCATCTTTCCTTCGTCATCTACTTTTTGGAGTATTCTTGATCAGTTTTAAGAATTGTTCGTTTCATTTCATGCTAACTAATCAATAGCTTAAACTAAATAAAGAAGCTTATAGTCAACTCCAAAATTATAATTCAAACACACGTATGGTCTAGGTCTAGGATCCATAGTCAAGTTTCTTTAGGTCTCATTAATGCGGTTACCATATTCTGGTTAGGGCTCTGCATTACTCTAGGCACCTTTACCCTGATCAGTTTTTCAATCAAATGAGAGTAGTATTTGGTTTTACCTTGGGACTTTTTTGGTTCTGTAAACCTTACAAATCAAGATGGATAGTTACAGGATTTTTGGATCACACTTTAACTTCCAATCATTTGTATTTGTTCATATATGATATCTTTATTCTCGATACGAATTTCTAATCCAAATTTCTTACTATCATTGCTAACAAATATATAAGGTACATAAGAGGTTAAATATAAAGTTATAAACCAATGCACGTGAAATCTTGAAAAAAGGTTTGGTGGTTCATGCTAAAACCCAATGAAAACCCTGAAAGTTACATGTCTGACAACTAAACCAGCTGATTTTTCAAAAGCAAAAAAAAAAAAAATCCAAGCAAAGAACAAACATGCAATGACAAGGTATGCACTATTTCCTAAAAGAAGACATATAGTTCAAACTTCACATTCGCGAGTTCAAACTATAGCTGCCGTTGACAATCAGTAGCTTAAATATTATAGAAAATGCATTTCACATTTGAACATCTAATTGAAAAACTGCAGAATACCTTGAAAGATTGCACATATACCTGGCCATAAAACTATAGATTGCACATATACCTGTCCATGGAAAGCAATGCGCTCTAGTTGTGGAGCTGCTTACGCTGAAAGAGTTGGAAAAACGCAACCCAAGCAAATTTTGTTTCCAAGAAGAATAGAATCTTCATTCTGTTTAGGGGTCACTACGGAAGATCAATACGATTGTCAGCTAATCGGAAGGCACAGTTTTGACTGATACGCAGAGCTTATTATCAAGAAACAGAGAGAGAGAGAGAGAGAGACGCTTACATGAATCGAAGACAGAAGAGAGAACGATGAATTCGAATGGAAGCCTCTCGAATGATCGCTGGTGTCCCCTTTTTTCTTCTTTCTTATTCTATCCATCCACAATCACCTCTAACTGCTCCACCAACCACCGAAGCTCGCCAAGTTGAAGATAACACCACCTTAGCCATTCACCTTGCTCTTAATCCCAAATCTTTTCATCTTCAGCCCAATAATCAACTTCTCCTCGCTTCTGTTATATTATTTATTAAATATATATATATATACACATATACATATAATGTTATAAACAAATTACACACACACACACACACACACACACACACATATATATATATAGCATACATGTATAATAGAAAATAGAAATATATGTTACATCCTTATATATAATACATATATATTATACGTTATGATATGTTTACAAAAATATATATATGTTATATATATATACAAATAATAAATAATGTTATACGTATGTATATATACATGGTACAGATATGTATTATATATTTGTTACATATACAATTACAATATATATGTATATTTTGAATAGTATATATGCAGTATATACATAATAATATATAATGTTGTATACATTATTACATTATAGAAGTTATGATTTATAGGTACATTAAATAAATTTATATATATATATATATATATATATATATATATATAACATTTGTTTATATATATAATGTTTACAACAACAGGTACTATAATGTATATGTACATATTATAATGCTACAACATATATAATGCATAAATTATATAAATATATTATACATATTATATATATACTATATGTCATATTGTACAATATATAATATATATTATATACATATTATATGTTATATTGTATAAAAGATAATAAACATATAACATTCTATATACATTACAAGTTATTACGTATAACAAATTTTATACACGTACTATAACGCGTAATGTATATCATTATAGTAATGTCTATTAATTATATATTACCAGAACAATAATGTATATGTATAACATACAATATATTATATTATGTATTATATGTTAAACGTATAATATATATGATACATGTTATTGTATGTATATAATACTATAACATACATACTCCTAATATATTATAGAATACACATATACAACATATAATATACATATATTATACATGTAATATTATACCACATTGGGCAGAAAATGTGGCAAATTTTTGGTCTTCACACTTTTCTTCCTGCTGACAGGACACATAAGTACATGATACATGATACATGCATACCTACATACAGTACATATACATATGTGTGTGTATTATACATACATACATGTTTCAGTCACTTCTGGCGAATGCATATCCCTGTGTGTATATGCAAATGGCACTGTAGACTAGTTCAGAAAACGCAGGTGCAGTCAAGTGATTACGATGCAATGCAGTCCGTAGATATCAAGTGCATACCTTTAATGAGGTTGCTGAGAAGAGGTTCCAAAAGTCTATTTTCTGCATGATCTTGCTATTTTTTGGACACTTCACGAAGTTGTTTTGGGTCATGTTTGCTTTTTCAGCTACCATTGAATCAGTAGTATTGCATTTTATTGTAATCAAAAGTAGAATGGTACCAGGTCTGGAACAAATTTTCTCACATGAAGATAAACAGTTCTTTGATAGCTCTAGCAACAATGACAGTGCTGCAAGCCATTCCCCTGGACTTGACATGAGTCTTGCTGCTAATCGGATTGCATGTGTTTGAGAAATCAATTCCTGCAACATGAAGAAAGTTGTTCTGAGCAAGCAAAAATGTTAGCAAGCATTACAACTTTCAACAATTGAAGATGAAAAGTTACCAACAGAGATGTTAGCAAGCATTACAAATCTTATGGCATTATCTCTCTTCTCTCAGTTTGTTTTGGTCATACCTTGAGATTTTACTATGAGAAACAGAAGCATGGTTCAGATAATACATAACAGCACTTTGAAAAAGTAATATAATGAGAAAGTTCTTTTGCACAACAACCTTTTCAACTTCTATTTGAGCAGGAGTGCACGAACTGATGGTGGAATCCATGTCTGCCCATTTTCAATGATGATCTTATTTCTCACCAGGCTTTGTGTCTCCTTAGAGAAGACTAGAAGTGAACAAGAGCCGGGTCGAGCCCGAGTTCAGTCAACTCAAACTCGGCTCGACTAAAGGAAACCTCGAACTCGACTCGAGTAAGGCTCGACAAACTCGTTTGATACTCACCATTACTTGTTGATCTCGAGCTCGACTCGATTAAGGCTCGACAAACTCTTTTGAGTAACTATATAGTCTATATTATGTCATCAGGGTAGGGATTCATTTTTTTCCTTTCTTAATCTTCTACTTTTGCTAATCACGTTATGTTATGGATATGTTATATTCTTGAAGATGCTACTTTGTATCCTTTGCAAAGTGGAGCTCACCAGTCACCGGATACAGTGGTGGAAAGAATAATAACATCATGCAGGCCCCAGATTTCTTTTCAAGTTTCCAATGTAATTTCTATGTCAAGGAATACATAATCAGAATCAAAATGGAGTGTTCTTGTGACATAGCCTCCTCACCAGGCGAAAAAAAGATCAAGAAACAACAAGACCAAAGCCAAATTAAAAAATTAAGTACAAAAAGTAGCAGCAGAAAACTCACTCACTTCTGCACTAAGCAAATAAGCTTGTACTGCTGAGTGTCCAAATGGATCAATCTGCCAACCAATTCTAGGTGTCTTGCCAAACTCTTCCTTTATAAACCCATGACCTAGAGTTGTCTGTTCAATCATATCGATGTAAAGGGGTGCTTCATCATGCATACACATACCACCATTTCTACAATGTCAAAAGGCAGGTCGGTCCATTAATTCCAGAACCACCATCCATAGTTGAACATCATAGGAAAAGGCGAAGCAAGAACACCTAATTGAAAACATGGTTTCAACAGATTGGAAAAATCAAATTATTCATACATAAATTCAAGCAGTCCGGAGTCAACTAGTTCTTTCACAATTTAGGAATGGCGATATAGTTGTTTTAGTTATCCAGTATAAAGTAACAGATGAAAATATTTTTGTCATTAGTCGTTTCCTGATGCAATACCAAGCCTTCAATTTGCAGTGATTAGCACATTTAAACTTGGATTACACAAGCAAATGACATGAGGAACAATCTCTCTGGACGTTGTAAAGGACTATAACATGTATCAAGTTTTCAAAAGTAGCAGATGAAGCATAAATAGAGATTGCATACAAAGATCCAACAGTGACAATAATTGTGAAAGCACAATATTAGCAAATTACAGGAGGCTAAAGCAGCAACATAAAACAGTAAAGTCAGCAATCAGCATACGTAGATGGCCTTATGAACAAGGGCACAAGGCAACAGCACGGAACAATATTCTAAATGTGATAACTGCATGGTATTCAATTCAATAAATATCACTTGTTTTCACATGAAACAGCTCCAAACAAGAGCACCATAGACCTAGCTTCCCAACATCTAGCAAAAACATGAAAAATGGCATTGATAATTTCAGAATGTTTTCAAAATGTAAAGAAAGCAACAATACTGCCAAGGAACCTACTTAGCCATTATTAATTTCCGGATTACCGCTTAACCACTCACAATTTCCTCAGTATTTTGTTTCATGTAGTTCCTAAAACCTGTCTCCTACCTTCTACAGCATCCCATTTACATTTTTTCATCCAATACCATTGGATGATAACCAAAATTAAACTGCAGCCATCAAAGGCAATATTAAGGCTTGACCCCAAATGGGATTTTCAAAATTCCCCCAATGTTATAGTGCTCCAAGTTAACGATAGAGAAACAACCAGAAAAAAGTATCCAGCGTCCACAAACCTGTTTTGTAAGCAGCATCATAGTGTCGCCTGGCAATTTGTGCTAACAAGAAGTAGTAGTGTAAACATATGTATGCATATGCACTAGATGTATTCCATGCATGTACAACTATGTTCCAAGTATTTATGTGGAAATAGAGTTACCTTCTCTCTCTCTAAAATAATGATGCACTAGGTAGATAGTAAGTACTCAAAAGCGCTAAGTCAGGGAAATGAAAAGTGCCTAGGTGAGCCAAAAAACAGAAAATGAAAGAAAAGAAAACGAAGAAGAACTGGAAAGAGAGCAAAAAAAAAAGAAGAATACAAAAAGGTAAAATAGAAAAAGAAGATAAGGGGAATAAATATTATTACAATCTTTTTTTTTACTTAAGCACATGAATGGCCCAGCCTAGTTTAGAAGGTCACTGCCTACGGACTACATACATTTTTTACTACATAGGCTAATCAAAGGTCCTAGTTTTGTTTGACACGACTAGGCCCTTAATAGATTTTCTAACACCAAAACACTGTTCTCAAGATGCAAAATTCTGTGGTAAGGAGAGAATAGAGGTTACGCATGAGTGATAAATGAGGATTGCAACTACTTTTGAACCAAATCCTAATTATTAGGAGTTCCAGTACTTGCTGCACAAGGAGTCGCATCAGTTCACATTTCTGTGCTAAGGAGAATCCAATTTAAGCTTGTCAATTGTTCTTTGTCATGAAGCTTCCATGTTCTTCTAAGTTCCAGTGGATTCTCATGAATGTTTGATTGCCCTTACCTGTCCGTGCCAAAACTAAATCTAGTTATTACTAGTGTTGGACTTTGTTGTGCAAAAACATACCTAATCCTGTCACCAGATCAAAAAACATTCACTAAATTATTTTATGGTTGTTCTATGGGAATCAAATGCTGTACAGTAGAACGACATGTCCCTTAAATTCCAACTTAAGCAAAGGCTGGACAGAGTATGTTCTCATCCAATATGCAAATGCTGGTTTTACCCACAGCTGTTCCAAGGGGAACAAATTAACCTTGTCTAGGAAAAAGCAGGACAGGGCTTCCTTGTTACTGTTGTTCCAAAAATACAAACCAGACAACACACCAAAATTTTGAACATCAAAAAGAGAAAACCTGAGGTGTTTCCCATTTAAGCAACTGGTTAGGCACCTAGGTGTTAGATGTAATCCTAGGGAGACTGGGGAGTCAACTTTTGATTGCATAACTAATGCCTTATCAGTAGAAGAGCATATATTGCGAGGTAATCAATCAAAGAATCATGAAACCAATAAGAAACAAAAGAAGTTCCCTAGTTCAAAAGAGAAGATATTGTGAAACAATGGGTCCAGAAAACATGAAAAAATACTTGACATGGCCTGGAAATAGTAAGAAATGTTGAAGGTGAATAAGGTCACCTGTAGGCAGGCTGAGAGAGAGAGAGAGAGAGAACTACATACATGCACTCACGCAGAAGCTCTTCACACAGTCATGAATATTGGACAACAAAGCAAACAAGGGAAAAACTAACGTGTAACTAGACAAAGTTAACTTACATAAAAGAGATGAAGACTATTTTCAAACTGCCTATCCAACATTCCAGTCTTCAAGACAAACAGAATAAATAATGATGGTGCCATCATTCAAATTAACTACATCATTTTTAGACATAAACATTAAAGAAGAAGGGAAAAGGTCCACTGTATACACCAACATCCACACGCAGCATAAGCAGAAGCAAAGTGAAGTTCTTAGCACCACCTAAACCTACATGCATCATGCAGGTGAAGATAAACACTTCCCATGCGCTAATCCACAATGAAAAATTGACAATTTATGGCGTCATGTTTAGAACCAACATCAACTTCCAAGTTTAGAACCAGTAAAAAAGCATTAAGAGTAATAAGTACCTTTTCATCATCTACACTTTCTCAACCATGTCAAGATGAGGGACAGATGCCGCAAAAAATGGATAAATACAGTGAGACAAACTAAAAACGTCTTCTATTATATGAACAAAAAATGTAATACACAAATATGATCCACTTAGCTTAATTGTTATGTGATTAATCAAGTAAGAAGTTGACATAACGAGGAGCCAGAAGCATTTACGTAGTGAAATGCTCAAATTATGAAGAGGTACAAAAGGCACGTACATAACCATACATGCTTTGACAATGGAATGACCATTTGGGAAAACAATATAGTTGTTTTAGTTATCCAGCAAAAAAGTAACAGATGAAAATATTTCTGTCATTATTCGTTTCCCGATGCAATACCAAGCCTTCAATTTGCAGTCATTAACACATTTAAACTTGGATTACACAAGCAAATGACATGAGGAACAATCTCTCTAGACGTTGTAAAGGACTATAACATGTATCAAGTTTTCAAAAGTAGCAGATGAAGCATAAATAGAGATTGCATACTGTTGAAGCATGTAAAGATGGGTCTTGGGACCGGGTCTCGGTCTAGACCCGATCCAGCTTGTAGCCCTTGTTGGGCCTTACTTAAAAACTTGTAACCCTAATTTTTGGAGTGAATGAGGTTTTAAGAGAGAGAGTCTGGCGGCTAGTGGGCACCAAACCTCCTCACCCGTGGTTTTTCTCCCTTTTGTTGAGGGTTTTCCACGTTACATCCGTGTTCTTCTCGCTTTTACTATTTCTACATGGTATCAGAGCCGTGACTAGTTTGTGGAAATTTTTGCCGGCCATGAAGTTCCGGCCCTGACCTTTCCATCGCTCGCTGCTCTTATTCCGCCGCCGCCACCGCCGCTTCCATTGTTGCTGCCGATTCCAGCTGCTCTTGCTGTTGGTTTCCGGTTGCAGCCCAGCATCGTTGCCCAGCTCACGCCCGTCGTGCTCCATCGCCAGTGCAGCCCAGCTCCGCCTTCTATGTCGTCACCCTAAGTCCCCGTCGCTCAGCATCTGTGAGCGCCTAGCGTCGTCCATCACTCAGAGCTCACCGTCGCCTGCCATTTTGTGCTCTGTTGCTGTTGCCCGAGGCCTCCCTTGCTGTTTTGCCGTCGTCTGGTGTGTGCCGGTTGCCGCTGTTCTCTTCCTACCTGTGAAGCCCGTGGAGATCTGTCAACTCCCTACGTCACCACCCAACATCGTCCCATCTACTGTTCCCGGTTGCCGTTTGTTGTTCCTTCTTTGTGTCTGTTTCTTGGTTAGGCATTTTTTGCTTTGGTGAACCCGACGTGGTGGCGGATTCTCATATGGGGGAGTGGATTATTGACAGTGGTGCTACCCACCACATGACTGGCGATCCTAAGGTCTTTCATGGGTATAAGCTTTCGTCAGGAAAGGAACGGGTGTCTCTTGCCGATGGTTCCTCTATTTCTGTGGCTGGAAAAGGGAGTCTGTCACTTTTGAACAAGTTCTTAGTCCATAATGCTCTACATGTTCCTCATCTTCCCTTGAACCTCTTGTGAACTTATTTTTTCTGCTGGTCGCTGTGTTCTGCAGGACTTGGTGACATGGAAGAAGATTGGGATTGGTTTGTTTTCTGAAGGGCTATATTGTTTACCTATGCATGCTGCTCCTGGCCTCATGACAGCCGCCAGCAAAACAACGAAGAGTAGAGAGGACACACTTCAATCGATTCAGCGTTGGCATGAGCGCCTTGGACACCTTCCTTTTGGAATTCTAAGACAGTTATTTCCTAATCTGTGCTCGAGGTTGGATATGACTATGGTGTCTTGTGATGTCTATCACTTGGCCAAACATGTTAGGGCTTCATTCCCTGTGTCTATCCATCATTCTAACGAGGTGTTTGTCATGATTCACTCTGATGTGTGGGGGCCTTCGGGAATTCCTTCTTGTCATGGTTTTCAGTATTTTAACACCTTTATAAATGATTGTTCTCGTAACACCATTGTTTATTTGCTGAAAGACCGTAGTGAAGCTCCTACTGTCATAGAGACTTTCATTGCTTATATGGAAACTCAATATGGAGCATCTGTTAAGACCTTTCGGTGTGACAATGCTCATGAGTATACGTGTCAGTCTGTTGATAGCTTCTTTCGAAAAAATGGAATTGTTCATGAGACTTCTTATAGTTATACTTTTCCTCAAAATGGAGTTGTTGAACGAAAGAATCGCAAGTTACTGAATATGACTCGAGCATTTCTTTTTCAACGTCATGTTCCAAGAAAATATTGGGGGGATGCTGTGTTGACCAGTGCGTATCTAATTAACTGTATGCCTAGTCGCGTGTTGAATGGGCAGACGCCTCACTCTATGTTACCGGGGAGTCATGAACCTTTCTCTCTTCCACCTAGAGTTTTTGGATGTGTTTGTTTTATTCACAATCACAGTCCTAATATTAAAAAGCTTGATCCTAGGTCGGTTAAGGGCGTTTTTCTAGGTTATTCTCCCACTCAAAAAGGATATAAATGTCGAAACCCTTCCATAGGTCGTGCCTATGTAACCAAAGATGTCACCTTCCTGAAACATACTTCATATTTTGGTGAGAATTCTCTTCAGGGGCGAGGTCTACAATAAGAGAAGAGTATTCTCCCAATCAAGAGATTCAATTTATAGATTTTTTGGAATACAAGAAGGAAGAGATTGAGGTTACTAACCCTCTAGAGCACAATGAGCATGATGGATGTTCAACTGTGGATAAGGAGAGACATGACCGTTTGTTTGGGCAGGTTTACTCTAGGCGAAAGTCGCCTACGGCAGGACCCAGTGATGAAGCGATGCCCTATGGTGACAAAAATCCTACTCCAAATCCTAATGCTACTCCTTCCCTGGATGACCCAAGTCGTGCCCAAGAGATGTCAGTTGAAGGTACTCAAGCACAGGCTAAAAGTGAAGATTTACCCTTTGCTCTTAGAAAGGGTGTCAGGTCATTTACTCAACACCCTATTGGTAATTTCATATCTTATTCTAGATTGAGCAAGGATTACAAGTGTTTTGTATCTTCTCTTTCTTTGGTTGTGATTCTCAAGACTGTTGCTGACGCTCAAGGTGATTCCAAGTGGGATGATGCGATGCAAAAAGAAATGGAAGCCTTGAGAAGTGTTAACATATCATGTGTAGGGAACCGGGTCTGGATCCAGACCCGGTCCCATGGGCACGGGTACCGAGAGTGGCTCGGTACCCTAGGCGTTTTTCCCTCTTATTTAATCCCACTTATAGTGTAATGGTTGATTAAGTGGAATAACATTTTCTCTCCTAGGGTTGCGGTTGTGCACCTAGGTTAGAGCTTCTCCGTGGTTTTTCACCTCTCTTTGAGGTTTTCCACGTATATTGTGTGTTCCTTCTCTTTCTCTCCATCTTGGTGTGTGTTTCTACATGGTATCAGAGCCAGCGCGTGAGAGATCGTTGGTGTGATAGTCGTGTTTCCGCCGTTTTTTTGCCGCTGCTGTTTCCGCCGGTTTTTTTTTCTCTGTCGCTGCTGCGCCGTCTCTCTCTGCTGCGCCGCCGCCGTCCAGCGCTGCCACCTGCGCCGCCACTTCATACGGGAACGCATAGATTCAAAGGAGTTGATCCTACCTTATATGAAGTCTGAAGATCAAATTGCAGATGTTCTAACCAAAGCCTTATGTACATCTCAATTCGAGAAAAATGTAAGCAAGCTAGGCATGTTTGACATGTATGCCAAGCTTGAGGGGGAGTGTTAACATATCATGTGTAGGGAACCGGGTCTGGATCCAGACCCGGTCCCATGGGCACGGGTACCGAGAGTGGCTCGGTACCCTAGGCGTTTTTCCCTCTTATTTAATCCCACTTATAGTGTAATGGTTGATTAAGTGGAATAACATTTTCTCTCTCCTAGGGTTGCGGTTGTGCACCTAGGTTAGAGCTTCTCCGTGGTTTTTCACCTCTCTTTGAGGTTTTCCACGTATATTGTGTGTTCCTTCTCTTTCTCTCCATCTTGGTGTGTGTTTCTACAAGAAGAAACATGACATGAGAAGTTGTAAAGATCCCTGAGGCAGCTCACTTGGTTTGATCCAAGTGGGTCTTTACCATCAAATACAAACTAGATGGAAGTGTTAAAGATACAAAGTTTGTCTTGTGGCCAAGGGGTTTAATTAGAAATATGGGATTGATTACTTGGAGACCTTTGCTCCAGTTGCAAAAATGAAGACAGTTAGAGTTGTTATTTCCCTAGTTGTGATGAAGGAGTGGAGGATAAGACTGGGCGTCGGGCCGGGCCGCCGGCAGGCCGGCCGGGCCGGAGAGGCCGGGCCCGGGCCAGAGAGGCCGGCCCGGCAGCGTCCCAGTCGGCCCGACTACCTCCCCGGCTCCCTTCCCCCCTTCCCGTCTCCCTCCCCCTTCCCCCCTTCCCGTCTCCCTCCGACCTCCCCCTTCCCCTTCCACCCCTTCCCGTCTCCCTCCCCGTTCCCCTTCCCGTCTCCCTCCAGCCTCCCCCTTCCCCTTCCCCTTCCCCTTCCCCTTCCCCCCTTCCCGTCCCCCTCCCCGTTCCCCTTCCCGTCTCCCTCCGGCCTCCCCCTTCCCCTTCCCCCCTTCCCGTCTCCCTCCCCCTTCCCCTTCCCCTCTTCCCGTCTCCCTCCCCCTTCCCCTTCCCGTCTCCTTCCCCCCTTCCCCGTAGGCACGTCATCGCCGCCCCGACGGACGTGCCGCTGACGATGGCCAGCCCTTCCTTGGGCTGCAGCTCGAACGGCCTCTCCACCCCGACCCGCCTCAGCACCTCGGTCCCAGATATCTCCTCCCCCGTCGCCATCCGAACTTTCGAGTTGGGCCGCCCCGTCACCACGCCGGCCAGGTAGGACAGCGGCACGAGGTCGCCGGACGCCGTGACAGTCGCGACGAAGCCGGGCCGGGCCTAATTTTTGGTGACCAGGCCCGGTACCCGGCCCGGCAATATTATCGGGCCGGGCCTGGGCCGGGCTGGCCTGCCCGACGGGCTGGATCGGGCCGGCCATTACCAACTGGATGTTAAGAATGCATTTCTCAATGGCGATCTCGAAGAGGAGGTATATATGCATATGCCTCCAGGATATGAAGAACTAGAAAAATGCTATAAACTAAAAAAGGTTTTATATGGCCTCAAGCAATCGCCCACAGCATGGTTCGAACGACTCAGACGAGTAATGGAACATTATGGCTACAATCAAGGGAATGGAGACCACAATCTGTTTGTGAAGAGGAAAGAAGGGAAAGCCACTATGTTACTTGTTTATGTCGATGACATGATTGTTACAGGTGATGATGAGGATGAAATCACAAAACTAAAAGTGTTACTGGCTGCCAAATTTGATCTCAAGGGTCTTGGTAAACTGAGGTACTTTCTTGGTATTGAGATTGCTGGGTCCAGTACCGGCCTTGTGTTAAATCAACGGAAATACACACTAGATATATTGGAGGAGACCGGTAAGCTGAGGTGTAGACCAGCTTCTACTCTTCTTGATGTTGGGCACAAGTTGAGCCTTAGAGATGGGGAGTTGCTCTGTGAAGAAGCCAAAGGAAGATATCAACGTCTTGTTGGGAAGTTGATTTATCTTACCCTCACTCGACCAGATATCACTTTTACTGTGAATGTACTGAGTCAATTCATGCATGTCCTGGCAATGGGCTCTTATATGTGAAACAAGAGCTTGTTGAGATCGAAGGGTATTCCAATGTTGACTGGGCAGGTTGTGTTGATACTAGAAAGTCTACTTCAGGGTACTGTGTCTACTTGGGAGGAAACCTTGTTATCTGGAAAAGCAAGAGGCAAGAGGCAAGATGTGTGTTCTCGATCTAGTGCAGAGGCTGAGTATAGAGCTATTGCTATGGGAGTGTCAGAGTTACTATGGCTGAAAATATTGCTAGCTGATATCGGGATAGAGATTGGAGGACCTACGAAGATGTATTGTGACAACAAGTCTGCAATCAACCTAGCCAATAACCCTGTACTGCATGACAGAACAAAACATGTTGAGATTGATCGCCACTTTATCCGTGAGAAGATTGATGCAAAAGAGTTAATCTTACCTTACATGAAGTCTGAATACCAAACCGTTGATGTTCTGACTAAAGCTCTATCTTCAACTTCTTTTGAGAGAAATATATCCAAGTTGGACATGTTTGATATGTATGCCCAACTTGAGGGGGAGTGTTGAAGCATGTAAAGATGGGTCTTGGAACCGGGTCTGGGTCCAGACCCGATCCAGCTTGTAGCCCTTGTTGGGCCTTAAAGACTTGTAACCCTAACTTTTGGAGTGAATTAAGTTTTAAGAGAGAGAGTCTGGCGGCTAGTGGGCACCAGACCTCCTCACCCGTGGTTTTTCTCCCTCTTGTTGAGGGTTTTCCACTTTACATGCGTGTTCTTCTCGCTTTTACTGTTTCTACACATACAAAGATCCAAGAGTGACAGTAATTGTGAAAGCACAATATTAGGAAATTCAGCAACATAAAACAGTAAAGTCAGCAATCAGCATACATAGATGGCCTTATGAACAAGGGCACAAGGCAACAACATGGAACAATATTCTAAATGTGATAACCGCATGGTATTCAATTCAATAAATATCACTTGTTTTCACATGAAACAGCTGCAAACAAGAACACCACGGTCCTAGCTTCCCAACATCTAGCAAAAACATGAAAAATGGCATGATAATTTCATAATGTTTTCAACATATAAAGAAAGCAACAATACTGCCATGGAACCTACTTAGCCATTATTAATTTCCTGCTTACCGCTTAACCACTTTCAATTTCCTTGGTATTTTGTTTCATGTAGTTCCTCAAACCTGTCTCCTACCTTCTACAGCATCCCATTTACATTTTTTCATCCAACACCATTGGCTGATAACCAAAATGAAACTGCAGCTATGTCACATAGGTACGGGTACGAGTGCGGGTACCGGTACGGGTGTGGACCATTTTCAAAAAAGTTGGGTACGGGGGTACGGCCGTACACACACAGACATATATATATATAAATATATATATATATATATATATATATATCAAAAAATTTCAAACAAAATAACATATTCACACATATATATCAAAAAATTGCAAACAAAATAAAATCATGGTCCAAAACACAGTATGGAAGTAATTAATATACAATTATACAAACATGTCAGCTTTCTTGATTCTCCTCAGTCGTATCATGAAGATTAGAAGGACCAACAGGCTCTATAAGGTCCATGTTAAAAGCATGCAAATCATGTTCTCCTTCAAGTTCCACATCAATGTCCTCTGGATTAACATCCCAATACTTGGATGATCCTGAACTGCAAGTTGCAACAATTTCTTTTACAACAAGAAAAGGTTGGAGTGGACATAAACTAAATCATGTATACACATCAAAGATACAAAAAGAAAGAAATACCTGTAATCATTTGAAGTACGTGAAAGTAAGCGTAGGTTGGAGTGGACATAAACTAAATCTTCTGCTCGCTTACTAGTTAGCTTATTTCTCTTGATGTTGCGAATTTGAGAATAAGTGCTCCAATTTCTTTTACAACATGAAGAGGTTGCAGGTTGAGATAATAACTTCAGCGCAAGTTGTTGGAGATTTGGTGTCGATGCTCCAAAACACAACCACCAATTAACAGGATCTTCTTCATCTCTTGCCATTGCAGCTTGTATTGAATCATTTCGTCCACCAGAGAAGCTCGCAAACTCATTATTTATTATCTTTAACTGATGAAAATCAGAATACAGTCTTCCCAAACATATCTCCCTATTTTTTGATATTTCTGGATCTCGATTAGGAGGAACACGACCAGTACCTCCTGCCAACCATGTTCGTCCATAATATTTGGGATTTAAATAGTGTGCCATACAATGCAAAGGGTTATTGCTTTTGTTCCATCTTCTTACTAAAATTCTATGCACATGATCGAAAAACTCAGAATCATCAAGTGCAACATTCTTCTTCTCAAGTCTAAAAATGATGTTTTGAATTTTTTCAATCATGTTATCCCACATATCATAAACTTTATGAAGCATGGGCCCTTCTTTATCAACTTCTCTCAGCATCTGCCAAATAGGCTCTGTAAACTGTAGAAAATATGTAACTTTATCCCACCATTCATCTTCTAAAATGCATTTTTTAATTTCTTGAGAATTCACGATGTCGTCATTCCGATAAAACTCCTAATCATTGTCAGTCACCATAAGTGTTAATGCATCTTTCACCTGCTTTATTCTTTTTATCATTACGATAATGGATGCAAAACGAGTCTCTGCTATCTTCAACAATTTCAAATCAGAATGCCTATTAAATATAGCAAGAGCATTGTTGTGGTTTACAACAAAATTTCTGATGTTTTTGACATCATGCTCAAGCTCCTCAATCCATGAACACAAGAAACCGGCATTTGGATCATCTTTTGATGGGTTGCAAATACTTTTAAGTGCTAGATTTATACTGTGTGCCACACAATGAGTCCAGAATATGTGATTATACTTGGGATCACTTGCCAAATTCATTCCTGCTCGTTGGCAAACTGGAGCATTATCAGTAATAAGTTGCACAACATTATCTTCACCCACTTCTTTGATGACTTCTATAAACAGCCCTTTTAAATAGTCAGCATCTTTATACTCCCCAGATGCATCAACACATTTCAAGAAGACTCAAAGAGGAGAAAACGTAAAACGAAAAAGGGTTTCGAAACTTAAGGTTTTTTAACGTTTAAATAGTGTTAAAAGATAAAATCAATTAATCGTTAAAATAAAAAAACAGACATATTTGGACTCGGTCAACTTTGACCGTATCCAAAAATGGACAGATACGGCCTCCGGTGCGTTGACCGTACCCGGTACGGTTAACGCACCAAATTGTTGTATCGGGTGCCGTACCCGTACCCGTACCGGTGTCGTACCGGTACCGGACGGGTACTCCTCCTTTTGAGCCGTACCCGTGTTACAGAGAACTGCAGCCATCAAAGACAATATTAAGGCTTGACCCCAAATGGGATTTTCAAAGTGCCCCCAATGTTATAGTGCTCCAAGATAAGGATAGAGAAACAACCAGAAGAAAAAAGTATCCAGCATCCACAAACCTGTTTTGTCAGCAGCATCATAGTGCCCCCTGCCAATTTGTGCTAACAAGAAGTAGTGTAAACATATGTATGCACATGCACTAGATGTATTCCATGCATGTGCAACTTTGTTCCAATTACTTATGTGGAAATAGAGTCACCTTCTCGCTCTCTAAAATAATGATGCACCAGGTAGACAGTAAGTACTCAAAAGCGCTAAGTCAGGGAAATGAAAAGTGCCCAGGTGAGCCAAAAAAACAGTAAATGAAATAAAAGAAAACGAAGAAGAACTGGAAAGAGAGCAAAAAGAAAAGAAAAAAAGAAAAAAAATACAAAAGGGTAAAAGTAGAAAAAGAAGATAAGGGGAATAAAAATTACAATCTTCTTTTTACTTAAGCGCATGAATGGCCCAGCCTAGTTTAGAAGGTCACTGCCTACGGACTACATACATTTTTTACTACATAGGCTAATCAAAGGTCCTAGTTTTGTTTGACACGACTAGGCCCTTAATAGATTTTCTAACACCAAAACACTGTTCACAAGATGCAAAATTCTGTGGTAAGGAGAGAATAGAGGTTATGCATGAGTGATAAATGAGGATTGCAACTACTTTTGAACCAAATCCTAATCATTAGGAGTTCCAGTACTTGCTGCACAAGGAGTCACATCAGCTCACATTTCTGTGCGAAGGAGAATCCAATTTAAGCTTGTCAATTGTTCTTTGTCATGAAGCTTCCATGTTCTTCTAAGTTCCAGTGGATTCTCATGAATGTTTGATAACCCTTGCCTGTCCATGCCAAAACTAAATCTAGTTATTACTAATGCTGGACTTTGTTGTGCAAAAACATACCTAATCCTGTCACCAAATAAAAAAACATTCACTAAATTATTTTATGGTTGTTCTATGGGAATCAAATGCTGCACAGTAGAACGACATGTCTCTTAAATTCCAACTTAAGCAAACGCTGGACAGAGCATGTTCTCATTCAATATGCAAATGCTGGTTTTATCCACAGCTGTTCCAAGGGGAACAAATTAACCTTGTCTACGAATAAGCAGGACAGGGCTTCCTTGTTACTGTTCCAAAAACACAAACCAGACAGCACATCACAATTTTGAATATCAAAAAGAGAAAACCTGGGGTGTTTTCCACTTAAGCAACTGGTTAGGCACCTAGGTGTTAGATGTAATCCTAGGGAGACTGGGTAGTCAACTTTTGATTGCATAGCTAATGCCCTTAGAAGCGCATATATTGCCAAGAAATCAAAGAAATAATCATGAAACCAACAAGTAACGCAAGAAGTTCCCTAGTTCAAAAGAGAAGATATTGTGAAACAATGGGTCCAGAAAACATGAAAAAATACTTGACATGGCCTGGAAATAGTAAGAAATGTTGAAGGTGAATAAGGTCACCTGTAGGCAGGCTGAGACAGAGAGAGAGAGAGACAGAGAGAACTACATACATGCACGCATGCAGAAGCTCTTCACACAGTCATGAATACTGGACAACAAAACAAACAAGGGAAAAACTAACGTGTAACTAGACAAAGTTAACTTACATAAAAGACTTACATAAAAGAGATGACTATTTTCAAACTGCCTATCCAACATTCCAGTCTTCAAGACAAACAGAATAAATAATGATGGTGCCATCAGTCAAATTAACTACATCATTTTTAGGTATAAACATTAAAGAAGAAGGCAAAAGGTCCTCTGTATACACCAGCATCCATACGCAGCATAAGCAGAAGCAAAGTGAAGTTCTTATCAATACCACCTAAGCCTACATGCATCATGCATGTGATGATAAACACTTCCCATGCACTAATCCACAATGAAAAATTGGCAATTTATGGCGTCATGTTTAGAACCAACATCAACTTCCAAGTTTAGAACCAGTAAAAAAGCATTAAGAGTAATAAGTACCTTTTGATCATCTACACTTTCAACCATGTCAAGATGAGGGACAGATGCTGCAAAAAATGGATAAATAGAGTGAGACAAACTAAAAACGTCTTCTATTGTATACACCAAAATTGTAATACACAAACATGATCCACTTAGCATAATTGTTATGTGATTAATCAAGTAAGAAGTTGACATAACGAGGAGCCAGAAGCATTTACGTAGTGAAATGCTCAAATTATGAAGAGGTACAAGAGGCACGTACATAACCATACATGCTTTGACAATGGAATGACCATTTGGGAATACGATATAGTTGTTTTAGTTATCCAGCAAAAGAGTTACAGATAAAAATATTTCTGTCATTAGTCGTTTCTTGATGCAAACCAAGCCTTCAATTTCCAGTCATTAACACATTTAAACTTGGATTACACAAGCAAATGACATGAGGAACAATCTCTCTGGACGTTGTAAAGGACTATAACATGTATCAAGTTTTTGAAAGTAGCAGATGAAGCATAAATAGAGATTGCATACAAAGATCCAACAGTCACAGTAATTGTGAAAGCACAATAATAGGAAATTACAAGAGGCTAAAGCAGCAACATAAAACAGTAAAGTCAGCAATCAGCATACATAGAAGGCCTTATGAACAAGGGCACAAGGCAACAACATGGAACAATATTCTAGATGTGATAACCGCATGCATGCACACAGAAGCTCTTCACACAGTCATGAATATTGGACATCAAAGCAAACAAGGGAAAAACTAACGTGTAACTAGACAAAGTTAACTTACATAAAAGAGATGAAGACTATTTTAAAACTGCCTATCCAACATTCCAGTCTTCAAGACAAACAGAATAAATAATGATGGTGCCATTGGTCAAATTAACTACATAATTTTTAGACATAAACATTAAAAAAAGAAGGGAAAAGGTCCACTGTTTACACCAGCATCCACACGCAGCATAAGCAGAAGCAAAGTGAAAGTTCTTAGCAATACCACCTAAACCTACATGCATCATGCATGTGATGGCAAACACTTCCCATGAGCTAATCCACAATGAAAAATTGACAAATTTATGGCGTCATCTTAAAATATATTGTTTAATACAGAAAAAATGATGAAAAAAAAAATAAACCATAAAATCAACATCAACTTCCAAGTTTAGAGCCAGTAAATAAACATTAAGAGTAATAAGTACCTTTTTGATCATCTACACTTTCAACCATGTCAAGATGAGGGACAGAAGCTGCAAAAAAATGGTTAAATACAGTGAGACAAACTAAAAACGTCTTCTATTATATACACAAAAAATGTAATACACAAACATGATCCATGTTAAAGTTTTCTAGAGTCTATTTGAGTCTTTCTGAAATATTAGAAAGTGGACAAGGGTCTACTTATTGTTTTAGTACACTTTAGTGGACTGAAATTGTAAATATGTTGTCAACACCCTAATCTCTTTAAATATGACATTAAGGTTACTTGAGGAATAACATAAACCTTTTCTCTTTCTCTCTCGTGCAACATGGTATCAGAGCCTCCACCGGCGGCAACAACCAAGTAAGCTTTCCGGCGATCTCCGTCTTTGGCGACTTCTTCCTCCGGTGTCTTCCTTCTCTTTCCTCCTCTCGTTGCCCAACTTTATTTCTTCTTACCCACGAACAGGGAGGCGGTAAAGAGATAAAGTTTGGGTGTGCTGCGTGGAGAAGGACTGGTCACGCCTATGTGGAAGGCGTCATCAGATCCTTAAGGAGATCTCGTGGCTGCTGTTTGATATGAGGAACAGCAGATCTTGTGGATTTTTTTTTTTTGAGTAAGGTGTGATGATCGTGCAGTCCTTTTCTGAAAAAAAATAAAAAAATGGGGAAACGTGGTTGGTGTTCTGCTGATAGTGTAAGAGAAGACAGAAATCAGCAGGTTTCTATAGCTGTTTCTGTTTTCTATAGCTGTTTCTGTTTTCTTTATCTCTGAAGGTGCAGAAGGCAGCAGAAATCAGCAGCTGTAAGTAGTCATTTGAAGGTGTAAGCAGTTGGCTAAAAGCATCAGTCTTCAAGGTGTAAACAGTCAGCAGAAGGCAGCAGAAATCAGCAGGTGTCAGCAGTCATCTGAAGGTTTAAGCATTCGGCTGAAAGCATCAGTTCTTTCTGAAACTGAAAATCCATTGCAGTCGACCAAAATTCAGTAACCTATTTTCTACTTTCTGTTATGCTTTTCAGACGTGGGCAGTTTCTGTGATTACACATGTTTTTTGTTATCTAGCATGTGATCTTCGTATGATATTCTGAGGATAGTAGAAATATATTTCTCTCTGGTTTTTTTACTGTGGCATCCCTACTAGTGTGTGTCAGTTTTTTCGATGGCTGAAAGTAGTAAATCAGAAAGTTCTTTGAATACAAGATGGCTGGTAACTCTTTTTCGTATGGAACCACAATTAAAGTTGATGGTTCTAATTATGAAATCTGGTCAAGGGAATTTATGATGTCTGTGGCTGGTCATAGGAAGAAATATATTATTGAAGAAGATGAACATCTTGAGAAAAAAGGGAAATATGCTATGTGGAAGGAAGATAATAACATTGTAATAGCATGGATTATGAACAGTGTAGTGTCTCGCATAGCTCCAACAATTGCATACTACACTAAAGCTAAAGATATGTGGTCTTTCCTGCAGAAAACATATTCTTATGCTACTAATGTTATTAAAATTTTACAATTGGAAGAGGAGCTCTGTAACATACGGCAAGGAGATCAAGATTTGTCACAATATTTTGCCACATTAACTGCTGCATATGAACAGTTAAAAGCTCTTCGCCCACCTTGCAAGCATTGTTATGCATCACATTTTGAAACTGGTATGGTGGCAAAGTTTCTTTCTGGGTTATCTGCAGAATATTCTATGGCGAAGTCTCAAATTCTCACAGGGAGTGATCTTCCAGACTTAGCAGATACTTATAATCGGCTGAGTCATCTTGCAGTCACTCTTACTCAGCCTACGCATGACACACCAATCTCTGCAGTTGTGATGTCATGAGGACGTGGCCATAGTTCGTTTGTTGGAACTAAAGACCTCCTCCCTAACTTTCTAATATTCCAAAAAAAACTCTTTTACATCTTTAACACTCCCCCTCAAGCTGGAACATATATATCAATCATGCTCAACTTGTAACAACATCTCAAGAAATCGCCTATGGGAAGAGCTTTAGTGAGGATATCAGCTGCCTGATCATCTGAGGAGACATGAATAGTGCAAACAATTCCTTTTTGAACTAAGTCTCGAATATAGTGGCAATGCACTTCAATGTGTTTAGTCCTCTCATGGAAGACAGGATTGTTAGCAATATATGTAGCTACCTTGTTGTCACAATACATCTTCATTAAAAGATTCACTGAAACACCCAACTCTAAAAGTAGTGATTTAACCCACGACATTTCAGCCGCAGTTTGAGCCATAACCCTATATTCCGACTCAACATTAGAACGAGTCACCACATTCTGCTTCTTGCAGAAGATCAAGAACATATTTCCTTTGAGACACTACAACTCCTTTATTACTACGAGCCACCTCAATACCAAGAAAATAACTCCTTTGTTTGAGCTATCTCTAGATCATTTTCTCTGGTAAGAACAATATCATCCACGTAGACAATCAATATCACCATTCCCATTGAGCCTCGCTTGATAAACAATGAGTGATCAAGCTGGGATTGGCAAAATCCACACTTAGATAACACGTAAGTTTCTGGAACCATGCACGAGGACTCTGTTTAAGTCCATAAATAGCCTTCTTTAATTTGCATACCTTGGAACACTCCCCCTGTCACTCAAAACCAAGTGGTTGCTGCATATAGACGGTTTCAGAAAGGTCTATATGCAGAAAGGCATTTTTCACATCCAGCTGAAAAAGAGACCACTCTCGTTGGACAGCAAGAGATATAATCAATCAAATAGTGCCCAACTGAGCCACAGGCGAAAATGTCTCAAAGAAGTCAACACTATAAGTCTGAGTATAACCTTTTGCAACAAGACGGGCCTCGAACCTTTCAACTGAACCATCAGAATGATACTCGATGGTGAATACCCATCGTGATCCAACCACATCACAGTCCGTCGAGGGGTCTACCAAATCCCAAGTCTCCCTAGAAAGAAGAGCTTTCATGTCCTCTTGCATGGCTTGTCGCCAACGTGGATCTAACAAGGCGGGATGGTGAGAAGACGGGATAACATGACTGGATAGAACTTGATCAAACTGCACCAAACTTGTACTCAGATGGGCAGTAGAGACAAAATTAGAAATAGGATGTAATGTGCACTGTCGTTTGCCCTTGCGAATGGCAATAGGGAGATCTGCTGCAGAATGGTCATCATTTAAACCTGAGTCAGTCTTATCAGTGGAGCTTACCTCTTGAGACGATGTTGGTGGACGGTTGAGAGAGGGACCTAGACGACGAGTGTAAAAAAACGGAGGATCAAGAAAACATTCATGTGGTCTAGGTTGAGATGGTGGAAATGACTCAATTTACACTGGTGGAATAGGAAGAGGTATAGGCGCATGCATCTCAGACAAAGAGTGACTTGACGGAGAAAAATAAGAACGAGACTCAAAAAAGGTAATATCCGCACTGATAATGTCTTTCTGGGATCAAAGCATTTATATCTTTTTTAATTGGCAGAGTAGCCAATAAAGATACATTTGATGGCTTGGGCACCAAGTTTATTTTTGTTTGGGCCTAGGATATGTGCAAAGCAAGTGCATCCAAAAACTTGTATATTGAGGTCGAATTCCATGGTTGGCATAAACCTGAAGTAGAATGGAAGACTTGAATTCAAGAGCATTATCAGTACGAATATTTTTTACGATGAGTCGAAACTGAGCTTTTATTTCCTTGATAAAATTTTGAAGAATACATATGACTTCAGATCTTTCCCTTAACAAGAAAACCCAACTGACTCTAGTAAAATCATCTACTAAAACAAGATAGTATCGAAAACATGACCGAAAAGGAACCCGACTAGGACCCCATACATCCACAAGAATAAGATCAAACGGACTTTGACTCGACGGACCCTGACTCAAAGGAAAGACGCTCCGTGTATGCTTGCCCAACTGACAAACATCACATAAGAATGACTCTGATGCAGGAATATCTGGAAACATGCGACGAAGTTTTGGTATTGACGAATAACCCAGTCTGAGATGCCATTGGAAAGGAGAAGGCTTCGAAGGGACTGAAGATGCAGCAGCATCAACTGGGATTGACAGAAAATAAAGTCTCTCACGTTCAGGGCCGCCACCAATCATCTTCCCAATTAGTAAGTCCTCAAAAGAACAAGAACCAGGGTCAAAAATGACTTTACACTTTAAATCAATAGCTATCTGTTTAACAGATAACAAATTAACAAGAAACTGAGGAGCATATAGCACACGTGTAATAGTGTCTAAATGTGGAAGGTAGATATCACCGCTGCCCAAAATAGGGGACAACTTGCCATCAGCCAGTCTGACACACTATGGTGTAGAGAATCTGACAAAAGTTGAAAAATTCTGTGGTTGATTACAACAATGTCTAGAAGCACCAGAATCTATCATCCATGTCATACCTGGATCATCAGTAGAAGTACCAACAGAGAATGTTGAATCTATAACAGTAGCATCGGCAAGATGTAAAAGCAGATGTAGAGGCAGACCTCGAAGCAAGAACACAATCATATTCATCCTTAAGTTAAGTTAAGGAAATAGGACATAGAAATAGAAGGATCCGTAGAAGACTCAACCATAAATATTGTTGCCTTCGAATGGGCTGCTTGGGATGAAGAAGGACCTTTGCCAGTGGCGATTCTACCTCCACCACGTCCAGAGGAGATGTTCGAACGGAGGTGAGGATGCTTGTCCCAACAACGATCCTCTAGATGACCAATTTTGCCACAATAAGAGCACTGAAATCTGCCACGTCCTGCACCATGGCCTGTACCACGTCCCCTAGTGCCACCAAAAGAACTAGGGCCCCGTCCTCCTGATATCATAATTGCAGAGACTATTGTGTCATGCGTATTTTGAGAAAGAGTAGCTGCAAGATGACTCAGCCTATTATATGTGTCTGCTAGATCTGGAAGATCACTGCCTGTGATAATTTGAGACTTTGCCATAGAGTATTCTGAAGATAGGCCAGATAGGAACTTAACTACAATACCAGTTTCAAAGTGTGATGCATAACAATGCTGGCAAGGTGGACGAAGAGTCTTTAACCATTCATATGTAGCAGTCAATGTAGCAAAATACTGAGATAGGTCCTGATCCCCTTGCCATATGTTGCATAACTCCTCCTCCAGTTATAGGATTGTGACTACATTAGTGGCATGCGATATGTCTTCCTCAAGAAAGACCACATATCCTTGGCCTTGGTATAATATGCAATAGTTGGGGCTATATGAGACTCCACACTATTCATAATCCAAGACATAACAATATAATTATCTTCATCCCACGCAGCATATATCATTTTTTTCTCAGTAGGTTCATCCTCCTCAAGAATATATTTCTTCTTATTGGTAGACCAACCACCGACATTATGAATACCCTAGACTATATTTCATAATTGGAACCATTGAGCTTGATCGTGGTTCCATAAGAGAAGGAATTCCCAGACATCTTGTATTTAGTAGACCCTTCAGATTTATCGTTTTCAGCCATAGAAAATAAAGAATGTCTCATCATAATCTTCTCCATATTGCTGAGTGAAACCGCGCGCCACAAGTCGTGCTTTATACCGATCAATGCTACCATCTGGTTTATATTTCAGTTTATAAACCCATTTGGATCCCACAACATTCTTATCAGCTGGACGAGGGACAATCTGCCAAGTCTGACATTCATGCAAGGCTGCCATTTCCTCATTCATAGCTTCAACCCAACATTTTTCCTTACTCGCATTGTGATAAAATGTTGGTTCCACCTTTTTGCTGACTTCTGTCATAAACAGCTGAAAATCCAAAGAAAAATTGTTATAGCTCACCCATCTATCAATAGGATGTCGCACGCGTTGTGATTGGCGTGGAACTGCAGTAGGAACTGATCGCCTAGAATACACCAGGCCTGAGAACCGATTATGCATAGGTGGCTCACTGGGCTGAGAAGATGAAGGCATGCTGTCCAAGGAAGTAGTGCTGCTCAAGGAACTACTTACAGATGTCTCGGGCTCATTAACAACTTGCTCATTGTGCTCAGTCAACATTGCTGCCCCTTGTCTTAAGATTTCAGCATGAAGCCAAGTATCATAAACTTCATTTTTGTCCTTGAGTGTCACAGAAGTAGCCTTGGGATCCTGTAACCTGTTCTCATCAAATACAACATGCCGTGAAATATGTACACGCCCAGTTTTAGGATTGTAACACCTATAACCCTTGTAATTTTCTGCATACCCTATAAATCTACATAAAACAGCACGATCTTGAAATTTGTTTCGCAAGGAAACATCAACATGCACATAGCACACACATCCAAAAACGCGCAACTCCTCATAACGTGGCTGCTCTTGGTGTAAAAGAAAAAATGGTGATTTTCCATCAAGCAAAGCCAATGGCAATCGATTTATAACATGTACAGCCGTATGGAAAGCCTCGGTCCACAATGTCATAGGTAAGTCTGTTTCATGCATCATGCTAAGTGCACTTTCAACAATATGCCTATGTTTCCTTTCAGCAATTCCGTTTTGCTGAGGTGTATGCGGACATGAAATTTGTCTAGTGATCCCATTATCTAGTAAGTACTCAGTAAATTCATTAGAAATAAATTCACCACCACCATCACATTGAAAATGCACAATATTACTGGAATATTTATTTTGAACTAAGGCATGAAATTGAGTGAATAGGCGAAAAACTTCTGATTTGTGTTTCATGAAATGGATCCAAGTATATCGGGAATACGAGTCAACAAAAATGACATAGTATCTACTCCCAGAAGAAGAAGGAACTGGAGCAGGCCCCCAAATATCAGAATATATGGTGTCAAAAACCTTTGGAGCTCTTTTATTTATTAATTGAAAAGGAAGGGCATGGCTCTTACAGATATGACAACTCGAGCACATGCTGGACTCACTGACAGAACTCAGACTGGACTTATCTAAGAGCCCATCTGCAACAAGACTTCGAACAAAAGATTGACTACAATGAGCTAACCGACCATGCCAAATGGATGGTTTATTATACTCTGTGACATTGACTTCACTATGACTTGGAAAACATGAATCGGAAGGGTGAGATTTTGACATCTGTGGAGCTCCTTCAAGGACATACATATCTCCTTTGCGAGTGCCCTCAGCGAATGTCTTCTTGGTTCGAGCATCCTTGACATAAACAGAAGAGGGTGTGAATTCAACAGAGGATTGAGTATCATCAATAAGCTTGGACACTGAAATAATATTTTTCTGGACACTTGGAACAACAAGAACATTCTTTAATGGAATCGAAGAAGAGCCCATAGAAATTTGTACATTTCCAATGTGTGATATTGTGTGATGGGAACCATCTCCCGTGACAACTGAGCCTTTATCTAAATAAGGGAGAGCACTAGAGAGATTACCTGCGTCACCAGTAACATGGGCTGCTGCTCCAGAGTCCACATACCATTCTCCTTGCTCGTTTTGTTTCAAATGAAGCTTAGACAGGGCTGTCATGAGGAGTTGTTGTACGTCTGCTGAAACATTAGATCCAGATGATGATGAAGCTGACCCTGCTGCTGCCTTGTTCTCACGTCTAATCTGATTATTTTTGTTCTGTGGGTTGTGCCAACATTCTGACTTTACATGCCCCGTCTTGTTGCAATGGAAACAAGTCGGAACCCTTCTAGATGTGGCAGATGTAGTATTCATGCCCTGTGGTGTTGGGAGAATCCCTCTTCCCATTCCTGCCTGAGGAATCCAAGTACGAGTGCGATTCCCTTGCAATGCATGTGTCCCTGTGATCAGTACATTGTGACTGTTGGAAGGAATCAAATTCTGTCGCTGAACACGACTAGCTTCGTGTTGGAATAACTTAGCCTTGAGATCTTCGAAAGATGGAAGAATAGGTAGGACTTCCAAGGCTGTGCAAAAAATATCAAAATCTGTTCCCAGTCCACTCAAGGCTTGTTGCACTTTGTCCTTGTCGCTGACGGGATGTCCAATGGCAGCAAGTTGATCACTTACACTTTTAATTTCATTCAAATATTCCAAAACAGTACGCGTCCCACGCTTGATGTCCTGAAATTGCCTTCTTAACTGCAGAAAACGTGCTTCGGATACTTGAGAATACGTGGTGGCAAGGGTAGACCACAACTCTAGGGCTGTTAAATCATCATCAATACCTCCTAATACTTCCTCTGACAAAGTAGAAGTAATATAGGCAACAAGAGACTGGTCGTGAGCCAGCCAAGCTTCATACTCAGGATTATTTTCAGTAATGGTTTCATATTCAAATCTGATTTCACTCATAGCCGCAGCCCCAGCAGCTTGATCTCCCACTACGGTTTTCTTCACTTCACGGTCAATATACATAGGAGGTGCTGGAGTGGTCCCATCGATATGCCCGTAGAGTCTATGACTTTTGATAAAAGGGACTATTTGACGTTTCCAAGTCAAATAGTTACTATGATTCAGCTTTTGTGAAATAAGTTGGGAGAGAAAGCTGGAAGATAGAAGAGAGGGGGTCGGCTGATCCATAATTGATTTAGGGCAACGACAAAAATTAGGGCAAAACGATGAGAAGATTAGGGCACAACGATTAGGGCAAATCAATTAGGGAAAATCACGCAAGATTTAGGGCAGAAACTGAAAAGAGGGATGATCACGCCAGAAAAGAAAGAATTTAGGGCAGATTAGGGCTAATCACATCAAACTGAAATCACTCACCGGAGGACGATGCAACCTGGCTCTGATACCATGTAAGAATCTTCACAAAGTACTCGTCTCTCCGTATGCAAAACAGATATGTTGAGAAGAGAGGATGAAAGAAGACGATGGAGGAAAGGGAGCAGCCGGCTTAACCTAACCATGCGTTCCATAATCTTTAATTAAAGAATAACCCTAATAGGGTACAACAGATTTGTACATAAAAAGATAAAAAATTACAAGAGAGCCACCGCCTAGTAGCTTTAGGCGTGTGGATATAAGGAGAATGGATCGGGTCTGAACAGACCCGATCCCCATACGCTAACAAAACCAATCCTATGTGGTGGGTTTTGTAAAATCATCAAGTGCATGATAATGACAACTATGGGATTGGACTCTGTTAGACTCTAAATGTACGACTATCCAGCAAAGTTTGATCAGTCTTGTGCCCTGGTTACATGATTATAAACTTCAATTTCACAAGCTATCGTCAAAAAAAAAAAATAACAAAAAGTTTCTTAAAGGCAAAAGAATACCAAAGTACAAAATGCTCAGGTTTATAATAATCAAGAAACTCCAGTACTTGCCAAAAAATCGTCATGAAATGTAACCAACAGAAAAGAAAAACGAAATCAAAGTATGAATTTAGTGTGAACTGTCTCCCAAAATTATTCAAAAATAGCCAAATTCAGAAGCACTTAGAGTGATTATGTATGTGGAACAAAATACTTACACAATAACAAACTAATCAGAGAGAAATTCGCCTGCAGCCTGCTTAGCAGCAGAAAACAACAGAAACAACATCAGGGAAGAACTGTCATATCATGAGGCCTCCAGGAAAGGATTCAGGAAAAGAGCAGCAATCTTCAAAATTGGCATGACAGATGCATTGTTTCCATTGTTGTTAGGCATGTGAGCTTATGCAGGCAACAAGAACATTTTACCTTCCTAGTTTAATCCCTCAAAAGTATTTTATGACTAGACAAAGGCAGCAAAAACTCACGTTTTGATACAAGATCATGCCACAAATACTCTAGCCCATTAAGATTTATAATAACTTTTGTAGGATTGACCAATGGCCTTATCTGCATATGTTGGAAAGGAAACTGTCAGAAAGAGGTGAAGAGCATTGAAACATGAAAGGGTTTCCTTGTTGAAACCTACCAAAACTTATCATGAGTAAGACTGGAACCATTCTGCCATACCTGTTGTCCCACAAACAATTCTCATTCGTCAAAGATTGACCAAAAAACTCTTCTGCTTGTACAAATTCGGCACTTACAAGTGCTGCAAGATCTTTTGGAATGAAAGCTTGCACACTATACGCCTGAACTGAACCATCTTTATGTTCCTCCCGTACGCCTGCATCATTTTGAGGGAACAAAACTAAGTGACCACCAGAAATTCACCAATTCCACAAAAATATATACACAAAGAACAACACTCAAACACTTATTTGTGAACGTTGATCATGTTCGGCAAAAGTTAGCCTACCGTCCAATGAAACAGTTGTTGGGAACTTCCTTTATTCAAAAGAAAGTCAGAAACGTGTATACGGAAACCCCTTTCGGTTATACACACTATGACATTAACTATCTATTCACTGAGGGGTCTCACGTCTCTCACTCCTCCAACAAGGGCCCGTATTCCCTGCATCCATCCCATTGCTAAATCAACAAGCAAAAGATCACATGCTTCCTCCCATGGAACCTACTTAGCCATTATTAATTTCCTGCTTACCGCTTAACCGCTCTCAATTTCCTTAGTATTTTGTTTCATGTAGTTCTTCAAACCTGTCTCCTACCTTATCGAGCATCCCATTTACATTTTTTCATCCAACACCATTGGCTGATCACCAAAATGAAATTGCAGCCATCAAAGACAATTGTAAGGCTTGACTCCAAATGTGATTTTAAATGTGCCCCCAATGTTATAGTGCTCTAAGATAAGGATAGCGACATTCTGTCAATTATCTAATTTATTTTCCCTACCCTTTTGGTCTTTGAGAAGGACCTTCTCAAGAGATGAAAGAATGTTATATGCATAGCCATAGGATTGTGCACATTGAGATATTATATATTGGTCACCTATAAACCCCCAGGGCCTAGGCAATGAGGTGCACATGGTGTGCCTAGGTCGTCTAGGCAACTATATAATTAAGCAAAAAAGGAAGAGAAAGGGTGCTGCAGAGATGTAAAATTGACCCTATGCTAGTGGAAAAGTAAACCTATATAAAAGTTGAAACAGAAGCCTCATCATACAGTAGAACACCAGTATAAGATGATAACTCATTGCATATCCACTTGGGATTGTACGGTAATTTATACAGCAACCAAACTTACAAGAGAGTCTATTCAAGGAAATCCGGCGCAGTCAAACCATGTAGGGGTCATTTTTGTCTGCTTTTCAGTTTTTTTGTTTAGAAATGATTCTTCCGTTTTTCAATTTTTTCTGTATCTTTTATACTGTTCTTAGTATTTCACCACATTTTGCAGTCCAATATTGGATATTATATGCAGTTTATAACTTTATATTCTACACATGCCATATGGTCTTCTACGTATAATGTGCATAAGTTTTGTTAATCAGTTCTGATATATATATATATATATATATATATATATGTATTACCAGTTTTCGTTTATATATGTTCTGTTGTACTCTCTTTCTTCCGTGTAATATAGATACTCTGGAGTCTGATTATAAGATTTTACATTTATAACCTAAGTAGGCATAAACAAGTCGCTGTCATATATAAAGTGTAATATATGTTGCATATTTATACGGTTACAAATTTATAATACTATATATATATGACAGCTACTTGTTTATGCCTACTTAGGTTATACAAGTAAAATCTTATAATCAGACTCCAGAGTATTTATATTACACGGAAGAAAGAGGGTACTACAGATTTTGAAATATATAATGTGACTTTGTATTATATATGTGGAGACAACATTGCTGCACCCATGCACCCATGTGACATAGCATCTTTTCAGCAACCTCTAATCCTCGCCTCCCCGGTATGTAACTCTCTTTTCAGCAAGGTGTGAAGTATTGATTCATGGGTAATTGAATCAGTGTCGTTGACAACAGAGCAGTGTTGGACAGATCCTATCCATGCTATTAGTACGTGAGTTTCAATCCTCCGAATAAAGTGGGGATGAGCTTCAAGGACTTGTTAATTCTTTCCTATAGGGTCTTCCAATGATCATAAAAAAGAAACACCTTTCAGGGTCTAAAATTTTCACTCCCAATGTTGAAGGAGGTTGGGCATTAGGAACATTATGGCCCTATTAGGCCCTGCTGAACAGAATTTGGGCATCAAGGAAATCGTTATTGATATACAGATATACGAGAGAAACGGCATATGGTTACTTTCAAAAGGACACAAGAATTTCTATAGTTGGAAAGGGGGTAAAGTACAGATTCAATAAATCAGATCGACGAAGGAGCCTATGGAAAATCGACAGTGTCATGCTCGTCGAATTTTGGCTGGATTATTGGTTGAGGATCCCCGTACATCATGTTTTTGGAGGTGGAACTGACCGACTCTCAAAGCATCAAAAATTTGAAAAGATGAAAAAAAAAAACAGGTTTCCTCTTAAAGCATGCCCTGCTAAGCCATCCATACAGTTATATGGTGAGGGATGCCTTGGAGTGATGAACCTTGCATTGGCATCATTTATTGCAGTAAATGTTTATCATAGTCTATGAAATTGCTACTTATGCGCTGCACTAAGTATTTAGAATGATGATAAAACCACAAAGTAGAATGGGACTCTAACAGAATCCAATGCATAGAATTATTAATAAACAACAGCACTAAAGATAGGCATATTTCATCTGACAGCAATATAAGTGAGCAGCTGTGCACATTGTGCAACCCTAGCAAAAAATCATGGACAAATTACTAAAGCACAACACCTAGATTAGTGCAATGTTCATTGGTTGCAGATGGAGAGTAATTCTCACACATGCAGATCTCTAAGTAATAAAACAGATTAACCAAAGATGAACATGGAATTATAACCCATATAAGTAGCAATTCAAATAGACCAAAACACATCAACAACAGGTAATAGGCAAATACCAAACTGAGAGTATATTTAAACGTCATCACAAGGCTAAGGCCAGTATCTACCTTGATTTGAAAAGTCACTATAAATTTTGATAAACTACCAAGAAAAAGTAACAAGAAAGCAAGAAATGAAAGAAACCAAGAAGTAACACTAAAAGAAACTATAAGAGTATAAGGTCAAATAATAAAAGGTACTAACATGATTTATAGTCAATGACGGCAGTATACAAATGTAAAGCGTTGAATAAACAGAGAACTCAATGTAATGCAGCAAAAAGGAATGAATCAGGACAAGGATATTCTCACAAAGGAAAAGAATATTTAACCAGCAAGCCGAAGTTTGAATACTTACCGTGCATAAAAGACACCAGAAATCATCTGCCCTACCCTAAAAAGGCAGTGAATCATGTTAGAGGAAATTTTGCAAAAAAAATAAACAGACCTCTATGATATCTTCTTAACGAAATTACATTTAACTCGTATTGTAAAAGCTATGGAACATCATTAGCAGAATAAAAGAACAGAGTGGTTAACTATTCACCAAATAATTGGTGCTTCAAGCCAGATAGCCTCCCGAACCCCCAAAAGAATGTCAGCTTAGGGAGCAGTGTTATAGAAAGGCAGAATTATGGAGACAAAGTTAATTATCTCCTATTCATTGCACAGATCACGCATTAATCAGCAGATGTTGAAACCTTCTGGAGACACATACATGGGAGCAATGAATACTCTGAAGATATGCTTCTAAGATGCACATTTTTTAACAGCCCAAAAGTGCTCCATTACAAATGATAGACCAACCACTTGGAAAGAGACTACAATCATCTGGCTAGGGCATATGACTAAAAGTTTTGACTATTGAGCTACCCAGCAAACAAACTAGGGTACCTTCTTTCTGCTGTCTTCAACCATCAAAACCATTGTTATATTTGCCTCAGAGAACTGCCATAAGCCCTGAATGAAAGACAGAATTAGCACACCTCCAGGACTACCAAAGAACTACTTAAAAAAAAAAAAAAAAAGAGTTCTATCTGGGGAATGAAAAATACAGTAATCTTCCATTTAAAGACACACCAACACAGAAAAATACCAGCCCAATCAAGCGCATAAGCAGCTAACAATTTTACTCTTCTATCTTTTTGTTAGAACTGTGATCAGTACAAAATGCCACAAAACAAAAAGGCTAATAAATATACTTTTCTAAGGAGCACTTAGACTATCCAGGTCCGACTTCTGAATTTGAACATGAATTATCATGATATATACATAGAACGTTTAAAACTCATCTTTTCGTAATAAGAAGCTGAGGCTCAAGAGGATTTCAAAGAATGGGGTGAAAAGAAGTGTACACATATTCATAGAGCTCATCATCAAAAATGATTTACAAGAGATGAAAAGCCTTTGACGAGTTATCTTACAATAGAAATAGAATATATTCGACTGAAAGGACTCGCCAAGTAAGAGAGCTCCCCAGAGTGGCTGTGTTAAGCTCACGATCAGCAAGAAGTCTGCATTGCTTGCACTTGGTCCATGTGACAAAGACAGAGACAAGCAAATGGCCAATGATCAGATGGCTGAATAAAAGATTCAAATGCATAGCTAACTCAACAGGCATCTTTATTCACTTGCCCGTAATGAATGGATGACTCAGTGCTTGAGATACTGTCAATCTTTTCTCTGGATCGAGCACAAAAATTCTATCAAGCAGATCTTTGAAATTGGCCAGCATCTTGGGATCCTCACCAGTATAGCTTGAAATAAGACTACTAAAATCCTTTGCCTTAACATTCACAAGCAGTCGATTAACAGCCTGCACTAACAATGAAATTGAAAGCACTTTTGCTTTCCTAGTGTGGGCATGCAAATATGTTGCATGGATGTAGATAAATAAATCCATATCATATTTCATGATCATCGCAATAGCCAACGAGAATTTTTAAGGGAAGACAAAAAAAGTTGATTTTCCAAGTATCAACAGCTCAGAATACGTTGAGGATTAAAAAAATATGAATAGAACTACCGGAAAAAATTTAATAACAACCTTATGCTAATGAAACATTGAGATATAGTTAACATTGATGGCAGCAAATATCATTATTATCATCCATCAATGATGATCATCATAATCTTCGTATTCATCCTCATTTTCTTTGTTAATTTTTTAAAATTTTAATTTTCAACGCCTTCAAATGGAATTTGTTCACCAACATATGTTGATTTTTTTAGAAAACTAGTAAAACCTCCCCTCCCACAGCTCTTAGAGATGTTTAGAAAGTGGAAGGGAGGATCGATTTTAAAAAGAAGCACAAAAAACAATGTTTTTTTCCATTTTGTCCCCGTATCTGTATCAGCCACATCGTACAATACAGCCTTTGTATCGCATGATGCGGACGATACACCTATGATCCACAGGCATATCGTGTGTTGTATGCGTATCGCATAGGTTTCTCAAACCTATATGATACGTATTGTCCGATATGGATAACACTCGGCACTTTCTTTACCTCATGCAGATGCAACATTTTGTTTTAGAGACAAGACACATTTTAATATTGTTGGGAGCAATTTCTTAAGAAAAAATTTGAGAAACTCTCACATCATAGGACACCACATTTCCATAACATGACTACATCTCGTAGCACTTATAAATTGTTGGGTCATCGGGAACCTAGCAACTAATTGGACAAATAGATGCTTATCGTTCTGGCCAATGATCAGTTGACAGGTCCATGACTATCAAGTTGGCTGGAGCATAATCTATGGACCACTTGACCGACTAAGTTGAGCAGTCCTCACCAATCACACCAATTAACCATTTTTTCGGTCTTTATTTGTCAATTTAGAAATCAAGTACGTGTTGTTTAAGACCACAAAACGACTAGCTGGTCCAAGCGAATTCAAGTTGAATGACTAAAACCAATGTACCCGTATTGGTGGGACCAACAAATACGCCATACCATAACGTATGACAACAGTTTCATAAATGTACCGGAAATTCAATTTAATGTTAAAAGTTCAAAATAAATTAAAAAAACAGAAAAGATAAAGAAAAAAATGTTTTCCATTAAAAACATGTTCCACATAAATATAGACTTATGGGAATAAACATCCATTAACATAACATACTCATAATGTTACAAGTAATAACACATTAAGAAATAACTTCAAAGTTTTATGCAACACAAGATGAAATTATTTAAGCAAACAAAAAATGAAAACAATCAAATATCATCTATTTATTGTTCATCATCTAATTATAACACTTGCACATGATTTTCTACCAATCATTTTCCTCACCTTTGTGACCATTGTCATGCAGGATTGTTTGAAATTTGATGCCATATCTTCACAAAATACTAAATCTACAGTAATCTTTACAGAACAACAGAAATCTACAGTAAAAGTGATAGATTTTATACATTTTGTGAAAAAAATCAGGAATCTCTTTCTTCAACCGCAAGTCAATCTCCCACACTCAGATCTTGAAATCGATGTTTTCTATCTTAAACCCATAAGAGTGCCCTTTCAACAACTATAGTCACTTTGTCATTAGCTAATTAGTTACCTTACAAAGCTTATTTAGGAACATTTGTTATAAACTAGCTGATTAGCATTGTTCACTTACATCCTTTCGGTGCACATCTCTACTTGGCTTGCTTAATTATGGTATTGCTGACCAAGGAAAGAACTCCCTGCATCGTCCTTGTGGAGTCAATTAAGATGCAGGTATAAAGGACATAATGGCCCTACCCAGCCACTTGTTACTGAACAATGATATATATATATATATATATATATATATATATAACACAAACAAGATGTACTTTCACCATGCTATAGATAAATTAACCTGAAGTACATGATAATGAAAAAATGATCACCTTCTTTGTAACAGGATCTTCTTCAGTGGCATGGAAATTCAGATCCCGATCAAAATGATGATCAGTAAAGGCTCCCTAAAATAGAAGACAGAGTAAAAAGGGATATCAATCACAAGATAAACAAAATCAGTCGTCCAAAGTAAGTATACTTTCCATGCCAAAAAATCGCATACCTTCCTGAGCATCTTTTTATGAAATGGACCTTTTAACTCCATATGAAGCCGAAGCATGTCATTGTTTGATGGTCCAGGGAAGAGGACCTTTCCTGTATATAGCTCATACAAGCAGCAGCCAACTGACCTATATGTCCAAAGCATGGTCATACGGCAAGCCAAGAACTGCAGTTTCAAGAAACCAGTCAATAATAACCCTCACATCACGATTCAGAAGCATACACATCACACAAAGAAGTACCTGAATTTGCACACGCAACAGATTTTCAAAGTTGCAGTGAAAACAACTAATGAATAGAGATACAACCATACTTGAACAGAACCAAACGGAGGACTTACTGAACAGAGATACAACTATGGTGTAATCTCATTCTTCCCAGCAAACATGGCATTACCAAAATCGCAAAGTTTCAGCACATTTTTGACCTCATTCACCTGAAAAAGAAACAGAAGCACTGAACAATTGAGGACAGAAAATATATAGTTAATTTTCCTTTTTTCTTAGACTTAAGGAAGACAATGCATCACGTAGCTAAGAATTCTCATGAAGAACTGCAACAAGCAATTTTTTATAAATCCAAATTCCATGCTATCAAACTCTTATTTTAACAAATTAAAAAGAGTAAAGATTAAGCAAAGAAGGCAAAATAATGTCATACGTATGAATATATATGGTACATATATGTATTATATATTTGTTACATACATAATTACAATATGTATGTATATTTTGAACTAGTATATATGCAGTATATACATAATAATATATAATCTCGTATATATTAATATTATTACATTATAACTATATGATCCCTGAATATAGGTTAAAAAGGGACAGGCAAAAATATAATCAAGGCATAGGAGAAGTCCTTTCGGTATCAAACCTTCGAGAAATGATAACCTTGTGGGACAGATATCTTCAACTTAAGGTTGCCTTCCTTGGAAGAGATGCTTTGCACTGCAATTGTCCTTGATTTCAGAGCCACAAATAAAGGAAAATGAAAATAAAAGGAAAGAGAAGAAAAAATACAGAATTTAATCAGTTTCAATGGCAACAATTGAGTATAAGGAGGTGAATCAAAAATAATTTCCCTTTGTACTATCAAATTTAACCATCGACATGATAATGCCAAATATTTGAACAGTCACTTAAAAAAGGGAATATGCCTCGTTGAACCTTCAGATGGGGTCATAAAAGCGTGAAAAAGAAGAAAAATCAGCATAGGCACTGTACATGAAAATACTCTAGACGATTAAGACGCAAATTGCTTGCAAGCCTTAACCCATATACAATTTCCTTTGACGGAAAGAAATGTTGATTCTGCCCTTCCAGGAATTGAATTATGGACTCCTGGGAATCAAACTTCAAAGGCAGGAAAATCCATATTATCTAGAGCTTCGTGAAGAATGAATCTCACCATCCCTTCCAAATAAGTGGGAATTGACCTCTCGAATGGAAGCTTCTTGTTGCCTCTTTCAAGTGCATCTCTCCATATTCTGTACCTTGCTCCAAGCTTATCATATGCCACAGGCCAGTTCCAAACATTTGCCCCATTGATCATCCGCTCTTGCTGACCTTCCACAAGCCATAGATCCTCATTTAAGACCTGCATGCAGTGTCTGATCAGTTCTAACATGAAATTCCAGAAGCGACAGTGATGTCATTTTATGACTACGATTTACGCAACCATTGGGTCATGCAGACAGCAAAATCTTGTCGGAATGGTTAGATCGCAAGAATCACAACCCCTAACCCTAAACCCAAAGTAGAGGACCGAATAAAGAAGAGCGAGATGGCCGAGGAGAATACCAGAATGAGATTGAAGAGCATCGCTTGGTCCACCTCAACAAACTCGGCATCCCACGCCTTGAGCTCTTCTTCTTGGATCTTGTCGTCGACGTGCTTTTTGCAGTACTCGATTACCTTCGCCAGGATATTGTTGGCAACGTTGGGCAAGGGGATGCCGGAATCAGCACAACCATCCTCGATCATTTGTCTGATCGTTGAGATTCCTTCGCCACCGCCTCCTCCACCTCCAACACCTCGCCGTCGGAGCTCTTGACTGTTACCGTCTTCCCTTCCTCCTTCGCCATTCCTCCCGAACCTCTCGAAGCACCGGCCATAAGCCAAGATCAATCAATCCTCCTCTCCTTCTCGCCCTTATTAGCTGAGGCCATCAAAAGGTTTAATATCTTCCATGTTAGCTCATTAACTTACGGCCCCATTACGCCCATTAAAAAAGCAACATTATGGCCCTTTACACCCTTCTATAGAGAATACTGGGATTTCTATTTTTTTGTGCTACTTTTGGTAGTCGTAATGAGAGAGGGAGACATATGTTGTTATATATATAAATATGTTATATAACATGTATTATATGTAATATGTTACGTTACACATATATATATA